>NW_019523482.1:398096-513222 GCF_002814215.2 Seriola lalandi dorsalis | reverse complement strand
AAAGATATGTACTGCTTTCTACATACATATATATATATATATATATATATATATATGTATATATATATATACATATATATATATTATATATATAAATAATATATATTTTATATATTTTATATATATATAATATATATTTTATATATATATATAATATATATTTTATATATATAAAAATAAATAAACAGATGATGGTGTGTTGACTGATGGTGAAGACTGACCTCTGCATCATAGCGCACAGCAGCCGACAGCAGGGAGAAGGCGTTTTCAACAGTGATTCCCCTCTTGATTATGTGTTGACAAAGTCGTTTCAGGCGGTTCTCACAATACGAAGTTGCCAGATCCAGCAGCCCTGATAGAGCACAGACACAGGCAGTAACACTGTGAGTAGGAACAACTGACAGATAAATGTCAGGATGTGAGATTACGAAGTGACACGTGTATGGGAGGGGGTCTGACCAATAGCATCTTCAGGAGGTAACTCCACGTTATCTGTGTAGAGGAACTCGAGGAAGGAGCGGTAGACCGGGTAGGAGAACTGGTCTATTTCAATCACCTCCTTCATGTCTTCATTCCAGTGGGACTGGAACATGGATCTGAAGTGTTCACACCTGCAAAATGATGAGGATGAATACAGATATTACTTACTTTTGAATTGTTTCTATTTTATAGTTTTATGACTTAAGTGGACAGCTGTGAGATGAAAATCCTGACCTGATTTTGAGAACGGCTTTGTGGACATAGATATATTTGCCATCGATGCAGAACTTGAGGTCAGCTGTCTCTGGGTTGTCAAACTCCTTCTTCAGAGACTGAGCCACGGTCAAGAAGTCATCATGCTCTGGGGCGAGAAAACACACCCACACAAATCAGCTTCTGGCATTAGAGAGATAAAAGCTGTAGCAGTAACTTTCAACCACTGGTATTTTTATAAGCTATACAGGAAGGACCAGTCTTCCTATGTCGTTTTGACCAGGCTTTTTAAATTTTTTTTTTTTTTTAACATGGTCCTAATAATTTCCTTTCAAGTTTCAAGTAACTTGGCTCTAATTATAGGTCAGACTGACACAGGGCTAAATTGGTAAACTGCCCTTAAACAATTCAAATTAAATGGTAAGCTAGTGTAACCTAAAGTCTTTCAGTCAATGCCTACGGTTTATATTTTCCAATAGTAGGCAGCAGACATTTTGGCTTCAGATTCAGGGTCCTGGTATTGTTCATGCTGGCTCACTGTCACGGCTTACTGAACATTACTGGAACATTACAGTGCCAAAGTCAGCGGTAACACTTATGTTTTTCCTGCTGTGACAAGTCAAAATGTCGGCTGTAAAAAAAAGGCCTGTAAATGACAATTAAATGGAGTATTTCTTTCAAGGAACAAAAACTTCATTTTAAAACTTGACAAAACTTCTATTCCTTCAAATTTATAACTGAAGACCATCATAAGCCTGGTTTTAAAATCGCCATATAAATAAAGTTTTGTTTTTCTATAACAATATGTTACATTGTTATATGTTTAATGCAGTACCCCAAGGGGAGATATGCAGGTACGAACATGAACGTGTTTGGGCAACTCTTCAGGAAACTCTTTCAGGAAAAACACAGAGGCTTTCAAAACTGTTAACATCTGCAGCCACATTACCACATGATATTTATGTAAAGTAAATTAAATTAAATGTTCCTCTGTGATGAATTACCTGTCTAAAGTTTAGTCTGTGCGTGACAATTTTGATAGCGTGGACTAAAACCTAATCACTTCCTGGAGGGTAAGAAATAAATCAAAAACTTGCTTTGGAAAATAGTCTCTAGTAACAGACACATGATTTGTGTTTAATGGAGTCAAATGTCAGAAAAACTGCTGCTGTTCTTGTCTTACCCATGGAAAGAAGCCTCCACATGACTGAGGGGGTGGCGAAGCATGCAAAGACATCGTCGGTGCAGGTAAAGTGCGTGAGGTGAGGCAGCACAATGGACTGGCCCCTGCACTGGCCCCACATATACACCTGACCACTCTGAGTCTTTGCAGCCGATGTATGAGTGGAGTGACAGGCGGCGATCTCGACAATTCTGTCAAAGAAGCCAGAGGAGAGAAATCAGTCAGTGTCAGTGTACGAGACAGTGGAGGGAGGATCTATTTCATCTGTGGTGATGCTCACCTCTCTTTCTCAGTCATGATCTGAACTGGGCTCAGCTGGTTGCTCTTGTTGCCGGTGCCCAGTTGTCCATACGTGTTGGCACCCCAGGCGTAGAGCAACCCCTCATCTGTTAGTGCCAAGGAGTGGGCATAGCCTGAGACAATCTGGAGAGGAAATAAAACTTACATGTGGGGTCCACCATGTTAACATGCCAACGTAACGCACAAAAGAGGTTTTCTCATTTAAAAAAAAAAAAAAAAGAATAAAATTCTCATTTACACTGAATAAAGATAAAAATACAGAGTTGTCCATTTTAAGTTCCCAATCTTTTAACAGAAAACATACTGATAATAATTTTGATAATTTGAGTCATTTATCATATGTGAGTATTTGTTCTGTTTCATACTATGATTAATTATGTTTTGGAGTTTGCATTGCAAACGGAAAACACACTGTGTACATCAGAGGCATGATGATACACCAAATTAAAACTGTTGTGCGTGACTTCATGTTTAAAATGAGGTTAAATCAATTCAGCAAAGGGTGAATCACAAAAACACAGATACAGGCTTCAGCGCATCATCATCCCTCAATATGACACCTGTATTTATTTTTAGCATCTAATAACGGCTACTTCAGGTGCTTTCACTGTGGATGTTTCCCCCTCACTAAACTCTTCCTGTCTCTTTCTGCGGAGGCATTTTTGTGGCAAAATATTAGAGCACTTACATGTTTGAGTTTGTTGAGAATATTCATCACACATTTAACAATGAATTTTGAAGTCACTAAGAAGTCAAGTTAAAGAAGTTGCACTTCTTCTGAAATCTTTCATGGCAGTATCTCAAATGATAAACAAACATGATTCTCAATAGCACTGCATGAGTAGAACTGTAACTGGTGACAGGGCTGAATCTAACTGTAGAGATCTACTAGCTGCATCCAGAAGGATTGAATCGTTCTTTGTGTATTGATATGATTACGTAATGATGTCAGATCTCCCCCTTAAGTGTCCATGTGTACTGAGAAGTTCATCAAAATGTTTGTGTGTGTGAGTGTTATTTCAAACCTGTTGCACACATAAACCTTGCAGACCCACAAGTCGGCAGGGAGTGAGCTGGTTCCCATTATTTCCAAGTCCAAGTTGTCCATTCCCATTATAGCCCCAACCGTACACCTTGCAGAGCCAAGAAGAGAATATAAGCGCTTGGTTTTTTTTTCCGGATATCACTAGACAACATCTTTTATATCTCCAGTACGAACTAAGCAATCACCTCTCCGTTGTCCACCACTGCCAGAGATGAGGTCTGACCACAGACGATACCAACGACCACTTTGTTCTGCAGGCAGCTGGACACTCTGCGGGGTGTGGGCTGGTTCGCTGTGGAGCCTGAGCCCACCTGACCACAGTTGTTGTAGCCCCATGCATACACCTGGCAGACAATGATGCTTATGATGATAGATGATTATGAGAGCTATTGGCTTTTCTGAATGATGCAGAGTTAAATATCTCTATCTTATCTATAACAATATGACACTAGTTCATAATGATGTTTTTATTATATCTTTACTATAATTATAGTGTTATATTATTATATATAGTTATATGATAATACACTGCAGCTTAAACAGCTTTTTAAGTTTTCAGGTCAGGGGGATCAACTCTTGCTGTGACTGGACTCAGGGTCCTATAATGGTCTGTGTGATTAACCACTGGGCCATTGACCAAAGCTGAGTCACCTGTGTCATTACAAAGGTTTTAAACAGGCTTCCATTCAGCTCTGTGCATAATTTTGCTGTAAAAGTAACAATTTAATTTCCCCTTGACACTTACTTCTCCTGAGTCAGTCAGAGCCATTGAGTGGTGAGAACCACAGGCCACCTCTGTGACCTTCTTATTGAGCAGGTTGACAGAGACAAGCACTGGAGCAACTCCTTGGTTGGTTGTTCCATTTCCCAGTTGGCTGTAGCCGTTATGTCCCCATGCAAATAGCTCTCCGTCTGAAATACAAAGAGATTAGTCGTCCTACAGCACTTTTTAATCCAACTTTGAAGAGGAGGATTACACATTTTGTGCAGCTACCCTCTGTGGCCAGCAGGATGTGGGGTCCGCTGCCGTAGCTCAGGCTGACCACCTTCCTCCCACTCAGGAAGTCCAGCTTCTTGGGTACAATGGTGCTCTGGCTGTCCCCTGTTCCCAGGCAGTTACTGCAGTTCAATCCGAACACATACACCTGAGAGTGGCAGGAGGAGGGAGGAGAACATGTAATGTGGATAAGTGATAAGCAGGGCTAAGCAGAGACAGACGGAGTCAGCTGAGTAGGTAACAGGTCACATACCAGACACACAAACATCAACATAAGCAGTAGCGTTGATAAAAGCTGCACGAGAAGATCCTGTGCCATTGACCATCCATACCTTCACACACACACACACACACACACACACACACACCTCGGTACAGACCAACAGCACTGACACAGAGAGCTGACAAGCAACGACAGCAGCACTAGCCTAGAGTTTATTTTGATATTTACTTTAGCATTAGTTATTAAAAGGAGCCCCGGGTTGTTCAATATTGAATAAATAATTATGAAATACATAAATCATATGACTAAATTGTGTAAAATATATAAATATATAAACAGCCAGCCAGCAAACTGTTTTCATGTAACAGTGAAGTGCTTCATGTCTGCTCTGTGTTTAATCTGACTCATTACTCAGAGGGAGGGGGTATTAAGAGTTACTGTTGGTTTAGCAACGCTGTTCGGACACACAAACCTCCCAGACCCAGCTAACTAGACTTTATACGATTTAAGAAATTATTAAAACTCAGTACAACATTATGTCATTTCATTAGACATTTTCATAATGACAGAGTTTTATAGGAGTTCATTTTGATTTCATAATGGTAGTTTTTACCTTCTTTTTTTTTTTTTACCATTATTACATAATGTCATTTTTCATTAGTGACATTATCTTTTAGACAATCACATAGCCCTACCACAACTGCTACCACATTAAGTCATTTAGCATCTGTTAGCCGGAGCAACAATGACATCAAAGTAATTCTGGTAAATCTAGTTGCTGTTTCACATGACAAATTAATAAATAAATAAAAAGGTTTAATATCCAGGATGAAACAGTTGGGCTGTTGAGTAGCACCCTTTTCAAAGCCAGAAACTCCTGAATTCACATTTGTTTTTGCAGCAAGAAATATGGAGAAATATCTGCCCCTTTAGCTGCTAAATGCCCCACTATGTTCACCAGCTGGTTGCTAAACCAACTGTACACTACTGGTTCAGCACCAGAGATTTTTTTGTTGAAAATGGCTGACTGCCACTGCTGGAAACTAGGTTAATGAGAGCAGTGACACTGAACCAATAGTGAAGTTGCTACAAAACTGTGGCACTGACAGAAAGATAATAAAGCAGAGTAAACTTCCTCTGTGATAGATTGTCTGAAGTTACCCTGTTTTACTACTGTTAGAGTTGAATGTGGCATGAACTGAAACCAGTAGCTGCTTGCAAGGTAGGAAACCAATCTAAACAGTATGCTGAAGAAAATGGCAGCAATGTAACGAAGACATGATTCGTAGTTTAATAGCTAATGGTTCTAACTATATGCTGTGTATCAGTTAACTTCTCAAAGCAACCCTGGAAGCTTCACATCATCACCTTTAAAAGGTCAGCAATCGCTTTCCCTTGAATGATTGAATATCAACCACCACCTTGTTTTCCCTTCGACCTCTCACCTCATCGTCATTAGTGATGTAGATGGCCTCATTAGCTGACGTTCCAAACACGCATGCTTTCCGTATGGTGGAGAGCTCCTGAGGCCCCATCAGATTGAAAAGGGGCCATTTGGTTACATCCACCATGATGCTGTGAGTTTGATGCGAGGGCAGCGGGGTGGAGGGAAGAACCTCAGTCCAAAGGCAGGGCAGGGGGCAGGGGCGGGGGGAGGGTCTGGGCGGGCGAGGATGCCAGTGCTGCAGTTGCTGTTATGAGTGGGTGTGAAAATATACAGTCAGAAATTTTCCAAACCATATAAACAACCATTCAGTCAACGCACTTAAACACACAAATATGGGAAAAGGAGAATTACATATTGGCACAAGTTTTAATCCTTGGGAAAAAAAGGAATTTACAGCAAAGTCAAAGCATTGTGACTTTGTGAAACTGTTAAATGTTTAAATGCTTTGGGACAAACACGCTTCACACACATGCACTGATGTTCAGTTTAGCGAGAAATGATGTGAACCCCACACATGATCTCCCTGAGAAGATTAAAGGGAAGTTGGGTCATGTGGTGAAACATTAGTCCCAAGAGATCAGGGCAAGTGTGTATAAAGCCGCTCAGATAGATTTTGGTTTTTATGTGCTTTAAAATTCTTTATAATTTTTTTAAGTAATACAATTTTTCAGCCTTATAATTAATATATGTGCCTATGGATAAACATTCAGAGTTAGGAATTGGTGTCAGCTCCAAAATTATTTAAGAGAGCTCTAGAGATGTCCTAACCCAGTTAGAGGATACACACTTCAAGAACATATATTTCGGTTTCTTTAAAATGATAGTACAATGTTTTGAACTATTCTTCAGACAATGTCTAAGCAGTGAAGCAGTCAGGACTCTCCTACTTCTAATGAACCCTATCTGGTCTTTCAAGGAAAAAAAATCCATCTTAAAAGATTATATCATGTCTTACTTTTGTAGCTCTGCATAACTTAGTAGTAGTTTGTGAATTTGAATCAGCCTTGTCTTAAGCTGGACAGGAGAGACACAGGCAGTGGTGATGAAACAAATCCTGGAGCTGCTCCATAGATGGTGCAGAGGCTTTGACAACACCACACACACCTTTACACCCTATATTACAGTTCAGTTTAATGCATACTATATACTGCAGTATCTGAATTTAGGTAATTGAATATGATATATAGTTACTGATTAAACTACACAACTGCATGTAAATAAGTTAAAATTCATCAGAGGACCATGACAGCACCACTGTCACGAAGAGTGACTTTATGAAATAACAAAAATGGCATGAAATTGAAGTAGTATTGGGGAAAATTCCATTATGAAATAAAAATGAACCGCTATAAAACTATGCTATTATGAAGATTACTTATGAAATGACATAATAATGTAATGAGTTTTAATAATTTCTTACATTATTTCACCAATTACATGAAGTCTAATTAGCTTTGTCTGGGAGGTTGTAGTGTCCTAAACCAACAGTAACTCTTACCCCCTCCCTCTGTGTAATGAGTCAGATGAAACACCGAGCAGACATGGAGCACTTCACTGTTAAATGACAACAGTTAGCTGGCTGGCTAACGTTGGCCATTGTCACAAACGCATTATTCAGCAAACTATCCAGCTGACACAACACAGCAAAGTGAGCGGAGCTGGTGCTAGACTGATCCGCTTGGAAAGTCTCTCTAATCTGAGCTGACTAGTTTTGTTTTTTTTCCACCTGGCTACGGTTAGCAAATTAGCCAGAAGAAAGCAGCCGGTGACAATTACAAACAATGAAGAAACACAAGAGTTCAACCCACCTGTTAGATAGGCCCGTGACTGTCGTCGTTATCGGCTGTGGCTGACGGTTTCACCATGACACACGAGTCGGTGGCGGCCGTCTGTTTTCACTTTCGACTGGAGCCGCCACACTCTCCTGCGCTCGCGTTTATTTGCGGAAATGGGGAGGAAAAGTAATGTCACGTGACATCATCATAGACCAAAATAATCGGTTGCAGACGGAGTTCAGACCGGATGGGCTGAATCCTGGCCGTGCTAGTAAAGTGTGGTTTCACCTATTTTTCCACATAAAGATCGATTTAATAGTCAGTACTACGATCTGTGATTACCAACCGGGGAAGACAGGCACCTGCTCAGGGGCCCCCAAAACCCCGGTGCCCGTAGGTTTAAGGCTTGCATGATTTTGGTATATATGTATACATATAACACAGAATACTTTGGGCTAAGCAGGATTATCCCATCAGAGAAGTACTGTAAGGCTGCAGCTAATAATTACTTTCCTTAATAAATGATTTATTGTTCTGTACATAAAATTACCTGAAGCAGTAATTAACATATTCTTCTAACCAACTGTTAAAAATTCAAAAATGTTGCATTTCCTATAATAGAAAACTGGTGAATTTTGGGCATTTTGCTTTAAAAAAAAAAAAATCTTTAGACAGTTATGAAATGCATTGCCAACTAATTTTCTCTTAAATCAAACATTATCTCTTAAGAGCTAAATGATACATTTATCTTTTCAGTTGTACATGTGGGTTTCTGTGTCTGATGAAATTATTAACCTGCTGGGGAACCCCCTGGTAAATTATTCTATCACAGCTCATGGTCTTCCACAGGAGATGGAGGTGGACGTGTCCGAAAAAGATGGAGGTGTCCAAAATTCAGTCTGCAGCATGACAATGACCCCAAACATACAGCCAGTAATAAAGATCTATTTTCAGCAACAAGAAGAACAAGGAGTCCTGCAGCAGATGGTCTGGCACCCACAGAGCTCTGATCCCAATATCATGGAGTCAGTCTGGGATTGCATGAAGAGACAGGAGACAACGAGAAAGACTAAACCCTCAGAAGAACTGAGGCAAGTTTCTCCAAGATGCTCGGAACAACCTAGCTGCCAAAAACTATGTGCAAGTGTACCAAGAAGAACTGGAGCCATTTTAAAGGAAATCTTTTTTCTTTTTACCTCACTTTGTGAGAAGTTAACTGATAAAAAAAAAAAAAAAAACTATCAAAGACAATCTTCTTGGGCACCTCCATCTGCAGAGGAAGATTGTGTAACATGATAGAAAGCTCCAGAACAGCTATTGTGGTGCGATTGTTTTGTCAACTGCTGTTTCTCCGAGGTCAAACGTGAACTCAGGATCTCAGCTCAGATCATTTCTCTGATGGAAAACTCTCCTGCCTCAGGTTTTGCTGTGTCGGTTTCTGGTTATTATGCATACATTAAAATTGGATGCTGATGTAGTTATACAAGACAGGACCTTTTGATTAGGTAAAAAGCCAGAGCTGCCTCAAGGCCCTTACCATTTCAATTTACATCTTTCTGTGTCTGCGCATATACTGTACCCAAAAATTGCAATGAAATTACCAAAGTAACTGCCTCACAGTAAACCTGGGGCCTGTGGAATCTGGATCTAGGTCGAGCAGCGTAGATGTTCCACTTACAGACCTGTTATCTTACTATGCACTTTCTGGATACACACACCATCCAAAACCCAAATTCAGAGTCTGCAGGCCTGAGGTTAATCATTACCCTCAAGTCAGTGTGTTCACCAAGGCACGTGCATGGATTCAGCAGACAGAAACTATGCCACTTACAAAACAAAACATGTTGAATACACAATGAGCGGTTCCAAGTGCTCAGTGTAACCTCATTTTCAGCAGTGAAAATGTGTGGGCCAGAAACCAGACTGAGGTCCCCACTGCTCTACACGAGTCAGATGTTTCTTTGGGATGAGGTGAATTTACAAACATCACCTGGAGGAGGAGAGGAATCCAGCACCATCATGACCCCATGACTCCCATCCTGTTTTTGTTGCTGACAGATCTCACCTGTAATGTAAAGAGCACATCACAGAAAAACCATGAGGAGTAAGAGAACTTAAAAACTCTGTTTGACAAGATATGACCAACCCACAGAGAAGAAGTGATGCAGATCTTGATAACAAATTCAACAGCATGAAAAAAACCAAAAAAAAAAAAAAAAAATGGGTTTGTCTCTCACACACTTGGAATCTCTTTGTTAAAAGCTAGTCACATTCACATTCATGCAACTTAAATTTAACCAACAGCTACTGTATGTGTGAATCACAACACTTGCAGGCATGGAGGATCCAGCGGCTAAACAGCAAGTTTATTTTGGTTAGGATCAGAAACACAGATCATGTCCTGAGGGCGAGATGAGAGGAGATGATATCAAAATCCCCTGACTGAAATATGGCAATATGGTGGGGAGGGAGGGGGGGGTGGTGAGTGGGAGAAATGGTGTGTTACAATGTTCAGTGGGTAAGATTGGAGGGGAGCAGTTACTCTCAACAGCAGAGAGCAGCATTGACCATTCCCATGGCAAACTCCAACAACAGGGAGGCCACATAATATTACTGCAGCCACATCTCCCATTTCAAAATTCTCCAGTCGCTCAAAGAATCTTTTCTATTCAATAAAACCTAGTTTTAGTTGAAATGAAAAACAAAAGGCACAATGATTTTCAACTCATTCTTGTCTTTAATATGCACAAGAGTTGAAAGCATCAATGAGCCACCTTAAAGAGAAGAATTCAATCTAAAATTTATAAAAAGATATAAACAATCAGAGGCCAAAACGCTGTCTGTTGCTTTTCTCCTATTATTTTATTTAAAACAACTTTTCATTAGCAAGTAAAAATCTTGCAACAAACATAAGCTTGTATCAAATTCAGATACAAGGCAACGAAATTGTAAATCTTTAAAGTGGCTCGGTCTAGTCTGCTAGTTCATGACTGTACACCCTCTCTATAGTTTTGTTCAGTAATAAACAGCTAGTCCCAAAAACAAGCCTGGGCTGCTCATAACAACCCCACCCAATATTTAAAACCCCAGTGTGACCCCCCTCCCCCCCCTGCTATGACCCCCTCTCAGTAGTTAGCAGCCATCCAGAGGATCATAAAGTCTTCGAGACCAGGGCTAGGGTCGGGCTCAAGACTTTTGACAACTCGAACCCGAACCAACACACCAACTGGGACATGGGACGGTACATTTTAAACAGCCCGTCACCACTACGAAGAGAAGAAAAACACAGCCTGTTCCAATTTATCAGCATGTCATCACAATACATATGCAAGTCAAAAATAAAAACAATGAAACAACGAAATATTGCTTCAAAAAGAAAAAAAAAAAAAAGAAAAGAAAAAAAGAAAAAAAAAACCTCCCCAGCCATCTTTGACAGTAAGGTTATCGTCCATCCAATGACTGTCAGCTGCAGCAGCTTTGTACAGGCTTTATGTAAATATATTCATATATTCATTAGACGGCAAGGAGAGATACACATCACATTTTTCTACAATTATTCAAATTGAGTGATGACATGTGACCTCTTCATTGAAAGTAGTTAAGTATAGTAAAGTTCAGGACCTGTACTCCTTATACAAGCTTAGTCTTCAGTGAGTATAGGTCCCTTTCTGCAGGCAGACATCAATATGCCTCTCAGACGTGTGCATAAGACTGAAGAGAAGGAAAAAACAAAAACAGACATATGGAAGCTCCACAGACTCAACCAGAGGAAGCTGAAACATGAACCTAAAATATTTGATTGAAGGTTTAAAAGAATTAAAATAAGCTTAAAGTCAGATAAGCAATTTGGGTTGATTTAAGTTTGATTTTTCTTAGTTTTTTGTTAAACCCCCTTTCTGAGTTTCACATTACAGGGGAGTCCTGAGCAAACAGTTCACTGGATCACAGGCGTGACCAAGCTCATGTTGCACAAATGGATGTCCTGTGGGGGGGGGGCAGGGGGATAAATGCTACAGCTGACATGTTCCTTTTCTCTTAAGTCTCTGCGCCTTCACCTAAAGTTGCTTCCTCCTGTGACAGGTATTCACATCCGGAAAAAACAAAAATGTTGTCGCTCTGCTGAATCAGAAGCAGGCAATTAGCAGGTCTTACAGTTGTATGAATTGGAAAAAAAAAAATATTATGGCATTTTCTTCACATTTTTGATGATTTTCTTAAACAAACATTAAGTTTGATAATTCAACAGAGGTCACATTAAAAAAAGTGACGTCATTGAGTCAGAAGTCCCATCAGTCAGTTTGCCACGGAGTCCTCTTTTTGCCTTAGAGCCCTGTCACCCCTCCACCTGCCCCAGGAATCTCCTGGGAGGGCAGTGGGGGTCCGTGGTTAATCATGGCTTAGCTCTGGGATTAACTCTTTAAACTGGGTGAGAGGGGGTTATTTGGGTGCCCGGCCATCAGGTATCAGTGTGACTAAGTGTGTTGATGTGTGTACATGAATGTCAGTGTGCGTGCATGAGGGTGAAGTAACACCAGAGGACAATCCAGGGGAGGGAAAGCACAAAAATAAACCACAAACAAACAGCAGTATTTCTTCCCCATAAGTGATATGATGGCTTCTAACAGAAGTATGCACACAAATTCTAGGTGTCAAAAAGAGTGTATATGTGTGTGTGTGTATGTCTGGAAATGTGCTTGTGTTTTTGTCTTTGTGAGGACTTGACATTTGGCAATTAAATCTTGCCACGAAGGCTTTTTCTTCCTTCTGGTTTTTATTTTTGTGTGATATTTAGAAGCACTGGCAGAGAATACTGACAATCCTCCTGATGCAGGTTGCCAGATGGTGATGGTGCCTGTTGAGTGACCAGGACTCCTATGAAGGGTTGCCGTGTTCTGTGAAGGATGACCATTTAAAAAGAAAAAACACCCCGCAGTGCAGAGGTGGGTAAATCCTTCAGTGGTGAGTTTCCATGTTGAAGTGATGCTAAGTAAATCCTTCGGTACCAGGTTGCCAGGTTGGAGGAGAGATGGATGAATGTCTGTGGTGATTACAGAGTACCCGTGCAGCTGGTTGAACCAAACATCCTGGCTTTCAGAAATTAAACTCCTTTGTTTGCATGTTGGAAGCTGGATCAAAATTAAAGGTTCCTCCTTGAGTGGTTTCAGGGATCAAGCTGGGATCTTCATCAATCTGAAAAAGACATGCATGATAATTTGATGACTGCACAGGAAAAACAGATGAAAATCTTAAGGTGTAAAATCACTGGTGGTAAACTCACATCATCTCCTGAAAAGTACTGATCAATAATCTCAAAGGCTAGTTTGTAGATATCCTCATTCTCGTGCTGCTGCAGATTTTCTATCTTCTCCAAACCTGTAAAAAAAAAAAAAAAAAAAAAAAAAAAAAAAAAAAAAAAAAAAAAAAAAAAAAAACACAAAACAATGACAAACGTAACATTTCTCCTTGTCTTTTTAATGACTGAGAAAAACATGCACTTATTCGCCAAATATTGAAAAAAAATTATTTATAAAAAAATCTTACAATGCTAGTCCCTGATTGAGAAAATGCAACAACTTCCCCAACAAAAAACACAACCGTTTAAAATTATAAGATAATTCAGACAAATAAAGAGATCAGACTGAGGAGTAATGCAAGAAACAGACCTCCACACTCCTCAATGATCTCAGCAATGGTGCTGGCTTCATCTCCTGCCATGATGAGGATATTCTTGAGGCCATCCAGGACTACCTGCACCACCTGGGAGTCCTTCACTGACAGCAGGCTACAGAATGGAGGGATGACATTCTGCTCCACCAGAAACTCCACCTACACAAACCCACACATACACACCACATCCATACTTGATTACAACATAGGTACATGGTTACAAGTGTGGAACATGTCCTTATAATTCACTCACAATGACCTACATAAACTGAAATTGTGGGGTAAACATTTTCTATCGAAATGATAGAATATTAAATGACTGACTCACATATTAAGCGTGATTTCTGCAGTTTAAATAAAGATATTTATGTTGAATAAAAAATATCAGCAAACATTTTTAAACACATGCACCACATTTCTACATCAATGGTCCCAAAGCCCAGCTCACCTGGTCTTTCCTCCCACTGATGGTGAGGTTGCTGATGGCCCATGCTGCCTCCTTCTGAGTGCCAAAGTCACCCTGTAGAGAGACAGGCTGTCACTAAGATGTACACATAGCGGGTCTTTTCTACAAAAGCACGATGCCAAGGTTCACAGAAAATCTAGGCTACGTTTGCATTAAGTGTGTTTTTCATTTATCAAAAGTTGTGTTGCTTCACCGGCTACAAAATGTGGAATGTGTCGATGCAACTGACATAAAATCAATGCCAGCATTGTGCATCGAGTCTGGTACCATCTGTTGAGAAAACTGAATAGAAAGAGTATAGGATATAAAGCTTAAAGAATTTCTTTTCTGCTCTTCCACTGTGAACAAACCTTAGCCAGTTGGTGAATGATCATAGGAATCAGGCCAGCATCGATCACAGCTTGGACCTGCTGCTGGTTCCCAGCTGTAATGTTGGACAGGAACCAGACTGCTTCCTGCAAACAGAGCCATCACAAATTTAAAACCAGCACTAAAGCTTCCACACACAAATACTTGTTCAGTGACATTCGTCATTTTTGGGTTTGGCCAAGACTCTGGTGCTGGCTCCAACTCATAAGTCTCTTACACATCGTTCCACATATCGTATCTGGCTGTATCACCTTAACATGGAAATCCATTGAACATGTTTGTAACAATAAAGGCTAAAGTGAAACCTTCATTAAGAATGATTTCAGCAGAAACCTTATTCCTGTTTCCATACTAGGCCATAAAAAACCACCAGACATACAAAATCAAAAATAAATAAATTGTGGCTATGATATTCTATTCAAACCTTATTTTAGACTTACAAGAGGGTCCATAGCAATTAAAAGATACCTTGTTGATCTTTTCTTTAGGGTGTGTGAGCAGGTTGGGGAAATGTGAGAGGACATCACAGTTGAGCACAACCTGTGTCTGCTCATCTGTCCCTGTTACAATATTTCCCACTGCCCTCAGCGCTGCCGTCTGTAGTTTTTAGGACAAAGAGAAGGAATGAAAATCTTATTAATTCATGGATGATGAAAATGAAAATGGTCATCTCTCTACAGACGGGCAAAAACTAGTGAATTGGCCCTATAAAACAGAGCCTCACCTGAACTTTCACCTCCTGATGGCTGAGGAGAGGCACAAGAAATGGAACAACTCCAGAATCAATGACCATCTGGATCTGCTCGTTGCCACCGTCCGTCAGATAGGACAGAGCCCACACTGTGTCTACTAGGATCTAAACAAAGACACACAAAACACAAAAAAATGTATGCAGTTAAGATCTATGGCAAGTTGGCAAAACAAAGAAAGGATTTGGGATTTTTCTCTGAAAACTGTTGGAATCAGTAAACAGTAAATGACTGATAATCACTCTTCACTCTTATACTTACATTTATATCGGTGTGATATATTAGCACACAGAGGGCGGGCAAAATCTGTGGGGAAAGAAAAGTAGGTTGTGAGTGGGTTGGATGTAGGCAGAGGAATAGATGGATCAGATGAAGGCAAAAACAGGGTGCAGTGAAAAGACAAAAGAAAAAAAAAAAAATCACAAATGAATAGCTGTCAAAACCAGACATCGAATGGTCTTCAAATGGCGCCAGAAGAGCTTTATAGTTACAAACTCCACTGGGTGTTGATGCTGATTTGGCTACTGAAACGCTCTCTGTGACTCAACCTGCAGCGACAGTCAACTGCAAAGCAACATCCATCTGTCTGGCACATGAAAGCCTGCACACACGCACACCCACCCACCTCCTGCACAGTCTCCATTGGTGGTGGTGGATCCTTGTTGCGGCAGAGGTTAACAATGACCCAGGTAACATTGCGGAGGAAGGTAATGGGGATTGATGGGTTGATGAATGAAAGCAGGGGCTTGACCACACCCAGGGAGATGACATAATCCCTGCACTGTGGACCATCACCTGGGCAAGCAAAGGGCAGAGGTCAACATAACTCTGAAGAGCTGCTTCCACACCATCAACACACACACACACACACAAACTTCTATCTGTCTATACTTACCTATAATGTTTCCTAAAGCCCATACAGCCTGTTCACAAACGTTTTGGTGGGGGGAGTGTAGCAGTCGCAGGAAGAGGGGCACTGCATCTGGACACAAACATCAATATATCAAAACATTTGCCCAACGTAACAGATTGTGCAACTTCAGTGATAAGCTCTGTTGCCTGGACACATTCAAAGTCAAATAAAATAAATATGAATCCATGACACTGTCACAGGACAACTGGACAGGACGTCCAGTTAATCTAAATAAAATAAAAACACGTAATGACCCAGTTAATTTGTATATGTATGTATATGCAAATGCCCATTTAAAGCCACACAACCAATGCCCACGCTCAGGTAAATCATCAAATCTTAATGTTTTAAAGTAACACATAAACAAATTAAAAAAAAAAAAAAAAAGTTTAACTAAGGCTAGCCCTTAATTCTTGAAAGTTAGACCAATTGAAGCTGAACACACAGCTTTTATTCAGAAAGGTTTGATGGAAATTTGTAATCTTTACACAAAAACATATGAAAACTGTATTTTATATATACTTGGATTTAAGTAAACATATCCTCTCTCTGTGACAGCCCGGTAATCATATGAATACTGATCATGGTTCCTACTCTCCAGTCATGTTGTTTTTATTAGATAACACACCACTCGTATTTTGAAACAAAGCCATCTTCCAAAAAATGACTGCCTCATTGAGTGAAAAAACAAATAAATGTGTTTGCTTGGCAGATTGCAGACAGTACACAAACACAGACTGAAGGGGTAACATCAGGGAAGACAGAATGTGGGGTCAACTTACTGGATTTAACCACAGCCTGAGTCTGTGCTGAAGTCCCAGACGCAATGTTGGTCAGAGCCCAAGCTGCCTCAAACTGAAGAGAGGGGCTGGAGGACAAAGAAAACAAAACCAGGTAAAGAAAGCTTGTTTAGTTTAAAAGTTTCACAGCAGACTGGGACATAACGGGGGAAATCAAATAATAGTGATAAACACTGAATTGCACATTTCCTGATTTTCCAGCTGCCTTTACATCTTTTTCCAAGAGTGATTCATCCCCCAAGCACCTAACACACTTATCTGTTTTTGGGCTGCCAGTACTAGAAGGACTTTTTAGAGCAATGTACCTCAACCTTATTTTAATTAAAAAATGTTTGCTCATGAGGACACAGAGGAGTTTCCTATTATTGGTTTCTATAAAGAGAGATTAATAACCAGTTTCACACTCTCCATGAAATCCTGGTAAAAACAGAGTTTGTGTGGTGGATAACGCTGGATGGATCAGTGGCCTACACATGCTGTTTGGTAAACTGGGGCTGTGCTCAAAGGGAGGACAGTCATAAATTGATTGTAAAAAAAAAAAAAAAAAAAAAAAAAAAAAAAGATCACTAAATATTAGACATCAAACAGTGGCATTTGATCCTCACACCAGCTACCAGCCAAATACTAGTAAATCATGGCAAAAGGTGGTAAGTCTGTCTACCCCACTAAATATATCATCATACAACCAACTGTAACCTGGAGTTCCTACTGGTTTTTTAAGTTTTAGGTGGGATGTAAAACAGTAAACAGTGTGTGGTACTCTTTGTGATTTAACCTGCCACTGTGGTTGCCTGTGGACAAGTTGGTTTTATTTTCTCCCCTACTGTGAATTCACAGATTTAATTTGAAGACCTCAGAAAATATATTTTTGTTGTTCATGTCAAGTAGTTCTGGTTTTAATTCTGTCCATTTCATTGTAATTCTGTACATCATTATTTCAAGCTGAGCTGGCTTGTCTTTCTGCCATAATGCTAGGGCCAACATGGTAGATAATTATTTTTCTTGATGGATGAACATGGGTTGTACTGCATTTCTGGATTCTGTACAAACTAAAAATGACACAATTGTCCAACATGGGCTTGTGTACCTTGTTAACGTGATGCCTTATGTTTCAGGTTGTCATAGCAAAATCCTTACAACTTCTTCCTTAAATGCTTTTTTCAACCCCAACTATTCAGTCTGCCCCCTCAGTGAACACAAGGTCCTGGGAATTGGGGAACTCCAAGAGACAGGAATGCTGTTATATTTGGCTTGGCCTGGACTGAGAGGACCAGCCAACTGCCCTGCGTTCCTCCACACACTCTCACGTGTGGACACAGTAGGACAGACACACACACACACACAGACACACAGTCTCTGTTGGGGCAAAGACTTGATGGGGCAGGCATCAGTAATCCATCACAAACTGCACACCAGTCTCCAGTCGTATCAACTCGAACACCCAGCATGAGACATAAGTAAGACTAACGACAAACACAAACTGTTTTGGAAGCAGACTTACTTGTCGTCCCTTTCCAGGCATTTAACTAAAATGGGCAGGATCCCAGACTTTATCAAGTCGTCGATGGGAGGGTTTCTGTCACTTGAGAGCAGTTTTCTAACAAAAAGCAGGAAAAAAGAAATCTCAAGAACTTCATATATAAAAACAGCTGGTGTGTGTATGTGTGTATTCTGTCAGTAACTCACCTGGCTGCTTGTACAGCACTGAGCTGTATCACTGCATTATCGCTGGTAGCATTCTGTAGATGCAAGAAGCAAGAGCGATGGCCATAACAAATGTTAGAACAACATTATGGGCAAACAACTAAGAGGCCACAGCTGTTACATTTGTAAAAGGCCAATGCACAGTACTGTGCAAACATTTTAGGCATTTGTTTAAATTGATGTTTAGATTCTTAGCTATCAACAGCATCAGGGAGGCATCCGATTGGTCCCAAACTCATTCTGCAGCATGATATACACCAAAAACATACAGCAAGAGTCATAAAGAACTATCTTCAGCAAGAAGAACAATCAGTCCTGCAGCAGATGGTTTGTCTTCTACAGAGCCCTAATCTCAACATCACAGAGTCAGTCTGGGATTACATGAGGAGACAGAAGACAGAGACTAAATCCACAGAAGAACTGTGGCAAATTCTCCAAGATGCTTGGAACAGCCTGTCTGCTGAGTACATTGAAAAATTGCGTGAAAGTGCACATAAGGGAACTGGTGCTGTTTAGAAAGACAAAAGGTGACCAAATACTGGTTGATTCAACTTTTTTCAGTTTATTACACTTTGTATGAAGTTACTTAATTTACTTTTGCACAGTACTGCATAAGGGACCGCTTGAATGATGTTAACTCTTACCTGTAAGATGGCATCAAGTGTAACATTTTGCTGCACAAAAAAGAAATAAAGAGGAATATTATTAATTATTTGTAATTCATTAGCATTGTCATAATTTGAAAAGTGTACTCCATTCAATGTCAGGGTTGTAGTTACTCCTTTTGAACATTATTGTATTAACCAGCAAATAAAAATTGATGACAGAATCTCAGTAGATAAAATGTGGAGGATACTATTTTGATGTGAGGTTGACGTAATTATATTTTAAATACCTTTGCAGCATAACAAACTAAACAAGTGTAAGTACCCATACCAAACTGAATTATATAAATACTAAGTTATATAAATAGGCAAAAATGGTTTCTGTGCCTATATTGAGCTTGACCACTGCACCTTGGTGTCTGACATGTAAATTATAAATGCAGAATATGCTAAATTCTTGCTGGCTTTTTTGCTTTCAACTGAAACATAAGAAGGAAGTCACTGTGAACTGCACCCTCTCTGTTTTCAGTGTGACAGGGCTCAAAGAAATAAGTACCCACCTTCAGGCTAGCTTGTTTCAGTATCAACATAAAGTGATATTTTGTTAAATATTTAATGTTATGTTAAAGTTTCTGTAATACTGTACTGGCTCAAAAATGGGAAAACCTCATCACATTAACAAACAATGAAACAATGATGGCATTAGCTTTCAATCACAGCTCCCATGTGACTTTCACAGAACTTCTGTGCCTAATACACAGAACTAACACAACAGAGGTAACAGTAATGTTGGATGAAAAGGCTTGGACATGTGGTGTAACAAACTTATTTAATCCAGTTTTTGATTAGCACTTTGCATTTCCTTTATCCCTTCTCACTAATGTTTCTGTGAGCCACAAGTTGAGAGTGTAATTTCAGTTTGTAATTAAGATGCACAGATTGGCTTCCTCTGCAGCCAGTTCCTCATCATTTATCTAGCAACAATGCCATCAGAAATCACTGGCTTTGGAGAAAAAACATGTCTCTGCCCAAATATACATTACATTTTGTAGAAGAACTAGTAGCATAACAGGATGATTTTGTCTTAGGAGCAAAGTTCTGGACCTACAAACCACAGACTTTATTAATCATGGTATATTTGTAAATTCTCTAGTTGAGTGAGGGATAATTAAAGGGTTCATGTTATCTGCACTAGTTTGAAGATTTGCCTTAGATTTCTGGCGCAAAGCCAATTCGGATGATATTTCATCTGTGGTACTCAAAGCAAAGAAACATTTATATATAACAAAAAAAAACCTTAATAGCAAATCATCTTCCTAGAAACATTCTCCTGGTTTCTCAGGATAATACACAGTACATGCTATCATCAGTTTTATAATAAATTTTTCAATAGAAAAACTGTGACCCAGGTATGTGGATCCTGAAAAACCAGAACATTATTACTGGAAAGACACATTGCTGTTGAGTGTGCAAACATCAAACATTTTTTTATTGCTGTGGGGCGCACAAACAAAATTCCAGTCACCTTCATTGTTTTGGGGTGTTGGAAGTTTCAGCAGCAGATATTACAAAACTGAAATCGGCATTGACCGACAACTAGGAAAAAACAAAATAAACTCACCAAACTGGCCACCTAGTAGCTATTAAGGATCCCCAAATATACGAGTGGATGTACATGCTAAACAACGTTCCTCAGCAGTTGGGAGTTTACCCAGTTGCCATGGAATTGTAAATGTTCTCTAACCCTGACCCCGACCCAAACTCTCTGAGCTCTTTACTTTTTAAGCCATCAAATGGAACTACAGGGGGGTCCATAAGTCTGAGGCCACTTTTGCTCAAGCAGTCTCAGACTTTTGGACCCTGCTATACTTCTTAGAAATTTGACCTTTTACAATTTCATGACAATAGGGAAACCTCCATCTGGGGAAGATCATGTGTGACTGAAAGCTCCAGAACAGCCACTAAATTAACTTTGGTCATCTGCTCTTCCCAAGATCAGGAATGAACTTTCAATCGCAACTAAGGAGAAAATATTTTTGGGTGAACTGGCCCTTTTAATTTTGAAATAATAAATCATAACATGAAAACTTACATTTAATTTGCACTGTAAATGCTTCTATATAGGAGGAAATCCCAGTAACAGAGCTATCCTCAAAGAAACATTTTATTCCTACTTAACGTTCTGCTTCTAGTCAGTATCACACACAGTGCACATTAAGTACACTGCCCACTTGATTTTAACACTTCTGACCTGTTATCCAGACAGTCCGGTCTCACTACATCTCTCTCGCTCAAGCACATACCCAGACACCCACACTTACTCCTTTGAAGTCTGAGTCGACATCAGAGTCCTCCAGACTCTCCTCCAGGGGGACATTTCTCTTCTTCAGTAGATGTTCGTCTCGTTTGTTCTGACAAGAGGGAAAAAAAGACAGAAGACCAATGAGGGGAGATGAACGTGTTCATTAATGCATTCATGAATTCTTAAAGTAACAGGTTTACCTTGAAAACTATTTTTCTCTTTTCCAAACTTGAACTTTCTAGAGCCCATAAGTTTGAAATCCCATTCTAAGTTGGTAAGTCTGAGAAATCTGTCTGCAGGCTAATCCACAAAGCAAACACACATTCATCTTTGAAGGACACTGAACCTTAACACACTGTGCAACCCCCCCCCCCGCATTCAAGATGGAAAAACAGAGACAGACATGTACACGGAGACAAGCAGGAGGACCCACACCTCCCATCAATTTACAGGGTATGTGAGTCAGTGGTAGGAGGAGATTCCCTTGCCCTACATTCCTGTGCATCATACTGATGTGCGTCACTGATGACTAATCAGCTAGTGCAGTGCTTCTTGCTGCTCTGATCCAGCTAAATGGAATGTGCTAGACTTGAGACCACCTCAGCACTCCACAACAGTGACGCTCTATATTTTAATACTCCTGGCTGTGACGGTGCTCTCCAAATGACTGTGCTGCTCTAGATGCTTGTTTACCAGCATTCTCAGGCTTACTCTGAAAGCACAGTGCTTAAGTGTGCTTGAGTTTTACATATTAGTATTACCAATACCATTCAGGTGGCTCTATACAAAGCCATGTGTCTACATGTGAATCTGTCACCTAAATGTTCATTTTAATAAGTATGGTGTTTAGATGCTGTGATTTTCTTCATGGAGTCAATTCTATGCCATGCTGAGCTGTGAAAACTAAACTGTACTGAGCAATCACTTGGCAATGACTCATTTCAATTTCTACCATTTTGTCTGACACCCAGTTCCCAGAACCAGAGGGCACCTTCATCTCCCATTACCTACATACGCCTTTCCTATTCCCGGAAAGGAAGAAGGAACAACTCTAATATCACATGATGAGATTCCTGTGGGAATATTTTATCAATAAGGATGGACCCTACTAAAATGATCATTAAATGTGTTGTGGATATACATTTAGATAGATACTAGATAGATACTATTATTCAGTAGAGAAAAATGTGACAATCAAGATTGGTCTTCCTGTTGTCAGATAATTACATTTAAACAGACACAACGATCTATGAACCCAGCTAAGATGTGAGCAATCTATGCATCTGTTACAAACCCAAATCAGCCTGCAACTGTGTGTGAAAATGAAAACAACTTCAGATCCATGAGCAAGTTTAAAAGCTGCATGACAGAACTTATTTCTTAGTAAAAAAAAAAAAAAAAAAAAAAAAAACAGCAAACAGACAAGGCAACAGTTAAAATTCAACTCCCATTACACTGTATTCAAACCTTCAAGAGCCAATGATCTCAGTACTTGAACTCTGCAACTGGAATCCAGGTGCTGAGTCTGAGTTTAACAAGCAGCTTCTTGAAGATCTGCTTCAAGTTTAACTTTACTGTATCTATGATTTTTATGCACACCTTGTCTAGTGAGTTTGCATTAGTGTCGGAAAGAAATATCCTACCATGCAGTGTCCACAAAGGCTGTCTCCTATTGAGTGTCAATGAAGCAGCTATGAAGTGTAAAATCGAAGTCTAGCCTTAGTTTCTTCTGACTCTGGACAGAGTTTGCGTACACAAATCAATATTATACTCGCCAAATTATATTGATATAACAGAGTGAGGTTTTGTTTTAAATATATCATCATCATTATATCATCAAACATCCCCTGCTATAACAGGTTACAGCTCAGCGACTGCAAATGATCTGACAGATGTATACTTGTAAAGGTGAAAGAACAACCACCAACAGATTAAGAGGCATCTGTAGGATGTATAACATGGTTCTATCAGAGTACCATCAAGAGAAAATGACACCAACTTAACCTCCGGGGATTCATCACAAGATAAAAAACCTCCTGTGGACCTCACATATAGAAAAACCAGGTCACAGTTGGTTGTGGAACTCTGATGGGTTTTTACTTAAGTAATTTACAAAGTGTTACTGGATGATGCGGCAAAAGTCAGCCATATCATAGTAATGGAGAGAACTGTGTGGAGAAAAATGTGATTCAAAGTGTAAAACCTCATCTGTGAAATGTGACGGCGGCCTGTATGGCTGACAGTGGAACCAGCTCGCTAATGAAGTCACGGCTGTTGGCAGCAACATGAATGCATACTGTTCAGATCACAGTGAATGCTTCAAATCTCTTTGGACAATGCCATCCTAAAGCTGCAGCATGATCCTCAACATCTATCCAAGGCAACCTACTGAACTAACAGGAAATTCAACTGAGAATGGGTTTTACTAAGTGAAGATCAGAATCAAGGCAAATATCCCCTGAAACAAGCAGTATGCACTCAAAACCAAATATCATAGAAATTCCAACACCGTTCAGCTGATGTACATGATAACATCCTCAAAAAACAGCTGAAAGTTGCAATAATATATATATATATATGTATAAAAATGGTTTCATTTATTAGTGCATGGTGCAGGGTAAAGGGGAAAACATGTTATATGCACAAATTGCATATTGTAAAATGGCTCTTAAAATATGGCCCCTTGCTCATATTTCAGAACAAAAAAAATCAAAACACACAATAATGCTCTGTCAAAATAATGGAGATTCATCTCTCTTTTCAATACTATCACCATGTTGGAACAGTGGGAGTGCAGCAAATCAACAACAAACAATAGTCCAGTGTAAAATCACAATCACATTACAATTTTTAGGAAAAAGCTGAAGCTAATTTAGTCCTTTTTGGGTCTGAAAATCTATGAGATCTAGGTGGAATTGCAAAGAAACATATAAACCATTTGGTTAAAACAGCATAAGATTTGTTTGTTCTGTAACAAATGTAAGAATAGTGCCTATGAATTTATTCAGGCTACAATATAACAAATTTAATTTGCTGTAGCTAATTAAGTTTAATTATTTCAGTAAACCAAAGGACAAAATTAAACTTGACTGTTATTGTTGCCTCTGCAAGCCAATGTCTGTTCTATTAATGCTCAGCCAAAAATTATTTCCTCAGGAAAGAAACATCCTACAGTATCAACTGGATATTCTACTTGAAACGATAACAAGTCAAGTGTGGCTGTGACATGTTTTGCTGTTAAATAAGACCAAACAGAGTCTGTTAACAAACATCACATCATTTATAAGCAGGTCTTTTGTAGTTAGATAGCTGTCAAGTGTAAATGACAACTGGGAGGTAGTGAACACTCATCTCTGGATCTCCCATTGCGACCCAATTACGAAGTTTAGCAAAAAAAGGCTTCACTCTCACCATTACATATCAACAACAGAAATCCATAAATTATCAATATATCCATGTCAGGTTGGTTCATGGTCTGTCTGAACTAGTTTATAGAACTAGTTAGTAAGACGAAATGTTCGACATTCGGACAGTCCCTCCAGGAAGTCAATCATAGCGTTGCACTTGGTTGTTCACATGACCAGTGCCACTAATAGTTGTGTAACAAATGAAAAAGGAGAGCAAAAGAGAGAAGTTCAACCCTTGGCTCCTTTCTCACCTCTCAGCTGATCAATCATAGTGTGAAGTAGGTGTGAATGTTAGATTGTTGATATTTGGTGCTGTAATTAATAACTATGGGAGGAGTGGTGTTCCTCTGAGCAGTATTGACAAAATGGAAACCAAAAATACATGACTTGCAACAGTTCTCATGAAAAAAAGCTTTATCAGTTTCAAAGACAAGTGTAATAGTGGGTGGTGAATGAGGCTTTGTGAAAATTTCAGCCTATGCACTAGAGGTTTGAGCAAGGTTTTTGATTTTAATGATGAATTAAATGTCTTCCTGTAATGGAATGGGCGGCTACTGCTTCCAGATGTAATGAACTTAAATGCTCAACTCTGCACCTTTTAGCAAACTTTTTTGCATACAGACTGTATAGTTACCTCCCAGTGGTTCTCAACATAAAATGGCTCAGTCTGCATTTTCAATATTCTCAGTATGTTAAACTCCACTTGTCTGGAATCTGTGGCAGGTTTATAATACTCTGACTGAGGCTTGGTTTATGTGTGTGTAGACAGATGGTGCATCTTTTCTCACCTTTCTCAACTCAACTGTCACCTCATTTCGATGTCTTCTCATAGTCTGTAACAAAGAAACAAAAAGAAAGACAGTAAATGAGAAAACTGCTGTTTTTTGACATTTTTGAGAAATTCAACCATATACAGCTGTGGATAAATATACATTGAGCCTTTTAAATGCATAACAAAATGACCCAATGGGAAAATCACAAAAACCAACATGATCAAAAAAAGTTATCAAGTTGTTTGTATTCCATTCGATTTCCATTTCATTAATAAACAACTTAATTTCATCCATTTAATCTCATAATCATTTGAAATGACATAACTTTAACAGCATTACTCAAGTACGTGACTTTTTTCGATTTATGCATAAATCTGTGACTCAAAGAAAAAAACCATCACCAACACATTATGTAAAACATCTAGGCAACTATAAAACAACTTAAAAAGTGAGGGAAGACACTTTAACTAATTGCTGTATTTGAGTGTCTGTTGAGTTTCCAGTTCATCCTGAACAGTTTGAGATGGTCTAACATCTTGTGACTGTTTGAAGAGGTTCATGTTGCCTTCCTAAATAGCCTCTTACGCAATCTGGGACAGTCATAACTCAGGAGGCTGTAGAGCAGATTGGTGTCTCCCACCCAATGCATAATAATAACAATGCCACTATACTGCCCCAAACAAAAAATGTCCCTTTACAGACAGCAGAACATTAAAATACCATAGTCCTGCCTGACAGTCAAGAGAAATGAATGCAGGCCAATACACTTATATTGGCTTAATTTGCCTAAGTCTGTTGGTTGATATACCCGAAATATGGACCTAAATACAAAGTTAGAATAAATATATGCTTACAATTACAAAACTGCTGGAGATCATAGAGGCACCACAGTAGATACAACCTACAGAAAATTAAATAATATCTGCATGTTCGCAAGGCAAGAAAGATGTGATATTTTGGGATTAACACTTGACAATGACAACCATAACTACATTTTATGATATACAGCAAAACAAAGGTGGCTCTTAGTATGATCTGGAGCATGTGAGACTTTACTGCTTTGCAATTCAAAGCTGTTTCTAATGATGACAGAAATGACGAGCAATCTGTTATGCCTGACCTAAATAAATAAAACCCAAACTGGCATTTTTTTCCTGTTTTAGCCTGAGTCATCCCTTTAGGAAAACTCAAATTCATACAGTGGCTCTTAAGAGGACCCATGTCAGACATCTATGCCTGAAATAGCATCAGGAATGTACTTAGCAAAGTCTGCCTGTTATAGTAGCCATGTGCTTGTCACACTGACTGAGTTTCAAAACAACCACCTATGGGTCATCGATCTGAGCTTTGAGGCAGTTGATGGTGAAACTCCAATCAGCACCCTGATGGATTTTGAGGGGCCATTTTCAGACATACCTTTGTTTGAGGATTATCTCAGGATTACCAATAGATCAGAATAACCCAGCACAAGCATCTCTCTTTGCTGGTTAACTATGAGGCTAAGAGTGGCATATCAATTAATTACATGCATAAAATATACAGACTAAACAAGTCTAGATATTTGTTATTTCCTGTGACGTCTTCCTTTGGTCCAACACTTTTAGCTTCCCTTACCTTGGCTTGTCTGAACACAGCCTTTGCCAAATGGTTTGGTCTTCATGTCAATGAGCATTACAGATAAATGCTGTCACTGAATTTTAAAATTACACTTGTTAATTGGATGATGCTGCAGTGCCCAGCGTTTCAGGCTTTACCAGTAAGACACAAAGTACACCAGTGGTGTTTTCTAGAACATGTGACATGTCAGTAAGGCACCTACAATTATCTTTCATATTTCGTTATTATAGCAATGTGTGTTTGAAAAAATGACTAAGCATAACCGTAATGAAATTTGAGAGCTAGCCTTACAACGCCAGGCAACGTTATATTTAAAAGAACTGCAAGCTAATTGTAATCAAGTCTAACATTACCATTTCTCACTGAAGAATTCTAACCAAACTGTAACTTCATGACATTCATCGGTTTTAGTAAGCAATATATTTGCTGTTTTTTAACATCAAAATGGACCGCAAAACCCAGGTCATGGCACCATTACCGTTCAGCTAACAGTTTAGTGACTTAGCTAGCAGCTCAGTTTAGCTAGCTCACCTGGTATTACATGCTAGCTGTTTGCTTGACAACGTTAGCAAGCTAACAAGGAGGGGCAATGTTTGGTTAAGGTTGATGTGGACTAACCGTGTGACGTTAATTCAACATAATCCGACGTCTTACTAATAATGACAAAAATATGTAACGTTTCCTAGTTAGCATTAGTGTGACTTAAGGTCAGTTGGATGTACAACATAGCAAATGTCAAGATTAGGGTGCCGGCCAGGCCCAGCCTCGCTAGCGACCGGTGTCCATCCAAGTAGCTAGTTAACGTTAGCTGGCAGTGACAGCTACATCGCTATCCATTAATTCTCCCATTTCCTACGGTCCAACTATGATATTGCTTACTGTTAACCAACATCCACTTGTGTCAATGCGACAACTATCATCACAAATCTATTAGGGGGGGATTTACCGACAACCGGATATAGGCAAATAAGCACTTCTGATGGCGAACTCCTAACGATAGCTTATGTTAGTTAGTTAGCTAGCTAGCTAGCTAGCTGGCAGGCAGCTGCAGCCGGGGCCAGGCTCCCCAACGAGGCCCAAAGACTGTCGCTTTCTACGTAAAACTAATTCGATTCGTGGTATTTACATGCGCATTTCAATGTCAGCTCACCTCGACATCACGTCCCTTATTTTTAAAACTCTTGATGCGGTGGTTTTCCAAGCCGGCGTTTTCTGCCATGGCTGTAAGGGGTTTAGCTGTTACTCCGGCTTTCTGGATCTCCTCAGTGAAAGACGAGGCACGGCAGCTCCTATGCTGATGCTGGATCCGGAGAAGGGGAGGAGGGGGAGGACGACGTAACAAATCGCAGAGTGAGGGGAGGAGTTAACGCATAACTCCTTCACGGGCTGTCCTGGTTTCCACGGCTTCCTCGACGCAGTAATAATAAATTCACCCACAATTTATCGGCCGCAGCAACCATCCTGAAACGTGAGAGCTGTGCAACCTGTCTTCATTTTTGCGGATAATAACACTGATTATTACAATGATGATACGCAACTTAACTACTCAGGACTCAAAAAGGATGCCTCCAGACACAAAAGTTTAATGAATCAACAATATTTGGATTTGCTTGTACAATAACATCATTAGTGCAAACGAAGACAAGCATCTGAAATATTTAGCGGTCACACTTCAGCAGCAGATATGCAATGCCAATACAACACAACAGATTGACATTTTTAGCCATATATCTCTAATCAGAGACAACCAGCACCAGCTCTGGTAATATTCTGATATTTAGAATAAATACTCCATAAAAAGATTTCATGACAAGAAAAGTGTGGGAAAACTAAATGGCTATTCATAGAAGTGAGTTGATAGGAATCAGGCTTAATACATATTAGTCTCACAGAATTTAAGAAACATTTCACTTCATGAAACATTTTCCAGCACCATCACCTCAGCATACCTCAGTGAAAAGTCAACTTCAGCCACTGTCTGTTCCTTGGAATGTGCACTGGTGTACTGGAGTTTGTATATTAAACCATCTCTGTCTAAACTCAAATTGAAGCAGTGACATGAAATGCTGCGATATCCCCACTTTTAATTATATTTTTACATAAAGAAGGCAACATAAACATAATTGGGATATTGTTGAATGATATGTCAGTCCTGAAAGCTGATCCTTAATTAGTCCACAAACTCTTGATGGCCCAGAAATTGCATCTTTTGTCAAACTAAATTAACATATCACTGTGATCTGTGATTCAAATAAATACAAATAAATATAGAGCCAGATACCAGTTTAGCATTTAGTAGATTACATATGAAAAAACATGACTATAAAGCACTGTCAATCAGACATGGCTTCTGATCCTGGCATCTACTCACAGACTGAGGATGTTGACAGCAACTTAAAGTGTTTCAGTTAATACAGGGTGATTACTACTGACACAAGGTAATGATTTGAGTTTCCCATCAGCATAGACTGTAGCAGCCCATCACGGCCGAACAATGATCAGAAATCCCCACTTCTTGAAGGATACTCCAACATCAATCCAGAGCAGCAGTAGCAAGACAGAGTAATCAAGGGAAACAAAACAGGCATTCAAGCCACACATTGAGATAACATTCAATCAAGGTCAAACTGTAGTGCCACAGAGGTTGCTATGAGATATAGAGGAGGACAACAATGTAAAGAGGGGCTAAGGCTGAAGTGCTCCTTTAGAAGATTTGTTGTTCAAAGAGGATCTTCTCAAATCCTTGTGGAGGTGTGTGATAGAAGTCACTAAACTGGCAGTCTAAGATGGCACTGTCATCCACTGCAACAACAGAAGAGAAAGCACAAGCTTAGACATTGTGTAAATGTTAACCTATTACCTAAACAACAACATTTATATTTACCTTTAAGCCACTAGAAACTTAGTTTAAAATTGTAACATTTCTCTATAACATCAGAAAAACCATGCTTACATATTATCATTAAGAGATAACTAACAAAACTTTGGCTCAGCTGCTTCACTGGGACTCTGGGTGTGGATTGATCAAGTTTGATTGACAGTGGCCTGGCAACATTACCAAACAACCAAAAGACTGTTCATGTTTTAATTGAAATGTTGCTTCATGTTATTACCTTTTTCTAATTCACCCCAGTGAGACAAGAACAGAGAAAAACACAAATGCAAAACTTCTTCATATGAAATAACCAAAACTATTCTAACTTGTGCAGACAATTGTGTGTATGCTCACATCACTCAAAGTAAGAAGTTGATTGAGAAAACTGCCTTCAAGTTGGAAAATTGTCATGGAAGGAGAAGCTCAGATTAAACAAATTTAGTTAATGATGGCAGTTTCATCAAGTGCCCCACTAAGCCATGACAGAGAGACATGCACAACACCAGGACCCTGGAACCAGCTCATGTAAACAGAAAGCAGTTGTACCCGTCGCAACTGCATTGCTAGTATTGTTTTCATCTTGCGAGTGTGTGAGTGTGAGAGTGTGTGTGTGTGTGTGTGTGTGTGTGTGTGTGTGTGTGTGTGTGTGTGTAATCATGGCAAACTGTTGTCCTGAAGACACCTAGTAGCAGTTCTGACTACTTTGGTAGGTGTTTATATGTCTGTCTGTGGACAGATTTTTTCAAATGAAGATGAGTGTGGTCTGATCCATGAGTACTGAGTAGTCATGTAATAATGTAGTAATGACTATGAGTACTTATAGGTTGGAACGTCAAAATGTTGACAGGCTTTGCGGTGTGATCCCATTACAAGATGTTGTAGTTTCTGATGTTAGCACTGACACTTGTGTTTTTCCTGCTCTGACAAGCTATCAGCCCTGAGAAAGGCCTTTCATTTGAACAGATGTCAACATTAAAACTGTTCAAGTTTCATAATACTGAAATCTTAGGGTGCTAGAATGATATCAACTCAAATTCAGCTTAAAATACCTGGTCAGACTTGTAATTGACTTGTTATGCAAATTGGTTCTCAGCTAGAGAAGCAGCACCACTTCTAAGCCACACCAACTTACAGTACTGTTCACTAGTTATCAACTGGAGGTGTGGCAACAGCAGAGGCGATGTTTGAGGAACTTAGTTATCACTTGAGATAAGTGTCATTCACTGGTTTCATAAGATACTGTCTATGCCCCACATTTCAAAAGTGTAGTTTAAAACAGAAAAACAGTTGTTCTCCCATGAAAACTCAGGAGCAATTATTACAAAATTGAGTCAAGAGTTGTAGATAGCTGACATTGCTGTAAATGACATGAATATGAATATGGTGAATAGTGAAGTCATGATCCTGATTGCCAAAAAAGTTTCTCTTGCCCTTTGGATATGGATAATATTATTGTTCATACACAACAGAAAATAAAGTTAATAGTTTGACATGAGATTTATGAAAGCACCCAGGGTCATGCTCTGATCACATGGATAATATTTTCTAAAAAAAAAAAAAAAAAGCAGCAGTGCTTTAGGGTATTTGCACAAGAAAGCTCAAACAAATTAGTCATTATTGTTGCTGTAGGCCAGTAACATACAAAGCTACCACTAAATATCAACAGTTTACATGTTTTCTTTCCAACATAAACTCACCAGTTGATTTCACTGACTAGCTCAACATGCAACAAAAAGCAAGACAGTCAGTGAAATCATCTGCTATAGCTTTTGACTAGAATAAAACCTGCATGTCTTGTTTCTATGTGGTAAGACTGCCCCTTTCTTCTAAAGACCTTATTTGGTTTCATTCACGTAACTCACTCTTGGGAAAGTAAAATCTGTTTGTGCTCAAATAAAAGTTTTTTTTTCTAAAGTACAACTAATGACCATGGTAATGACCCGAGCTGGCCAATGTTATGTAAAAATGTACAAATGCAGCCCTCTAGTGGAATAAAATTGTAACCGCTATAATGGCATTTCTGAGAAAGCAGTTCCACAGTCAATAATATTCACATAAATTAGCTTCAATTTTAAAGAAATTAGTACAAACCTTGGTTAACAAGTCAACAAGCCAACAAATAAACTTACCATAAACAACCGGGTATACAGTGCCTCGGATTCCTGAGGCAGGACAATGCATGTTCTTTCCATTCAGGTATAAATTCAGCTCCACATGGTCATATGTGATGCCCTGAGGAATATAGACAAAAATTTAAAACTAATCAATGTGAATATGATTACACATTTAAACCTGGTTTAATTGTCAAAAAGAAACTTTCATATTTATAGCCTGGCTATCCAAAGTTTCTGATGAAAACTAGTGGAAGATTGAGACTCTTTCCTATTTTCAGTCTAATTCAAGAGGAGCAGGAAAGGCTTGGTTTAGCCAAATAAAATCAAAACCCAAGTATGTATACGTTTTGTCCTGCAGTATTCTTTGCCTTCCTCTCCTTCCTGCAGTTACAATGAGACTCTATCAAAGAAGAAAATGTGTCTGACACAAATTGGGATATAAATACATGACATGATTACACATTTTCTGGTAGATTAAGGATTTCACTACCTGACAACATTTTATTAATATATCATAGACTTTATAAATGCATGATTTTAGTATCTGCACAAAATTTGTGTATTACATGTCTTTATGGTGGCCTCTTTTGCCTCTGAAGTGTGTGTGTGTGTGTGTGTGTGCGTGTGTGTGTGTGTGTGTGTGTGTGTGGCCTAAATCAGTTAAAACCATCAAAAAAAGACCTTTGTATTGAAAATATGTGTTGAACAAAGTCAGAGCTTCGAGTCATTGTCCAGGAATAAATGATAAAGTGAACTGATGACAATGCATGTGAGTTTTACACACTGCTCCATGAACCTGCAGCCTATTAGTCATAAACACACACTTATTGCACTGCATATTTGCATGCATGGATCTCAGTGGTGGTAGCATTGTATATTTGAATTCAGGGTGTGATAACAGTTTCACTAGCTAACCTGAATTCCTTCCCATTATTTTGCACAATTAGTTAGTTTGCAGTATGACAAGTTCATCGACATTCGCCGGCATACATGTCTTATGTACACTTGCACATGTATATAGTGGTGGTGGTTGTGGGGGTCTGATACATCTCACAAAAATACAGTACTGCCACTAAAGGACTTAGAGGGTCTCCAAAGTTAGCCAGTGTTAAGTTCCAGTTGTGGTAGCTCTAAGCTGTTTTGGTCTATTCTTTAGCCGAGCCATATAGTGTCATAAAATGAGCATGAGTAAGTATAAATCAAGAAAGCTTTTAGCTCTGGGAAAAAGAAAGAAATGTGATTTGTGTTATAATAAACAGGTAAAATGTGGCAAACTCCACCATACAGATAATGACACACTTGTTGACACTGACAGGCAGAGGTCGGCATGTGTCTTAAAACAGCTCTCGCATGCCCCTGCTGTGCTTTGTGCTGCAACCACCTGCACCCGTAGGACACAAACTGCTCCACAGTCCATTTGTCCATTGAGTTCTGATAGGAAAAACCCAAAATATCTATTACTACTGTGCCTCTCAGAGGCCTGCTGGAACAGGCTTACCCGCAGTACTCCTAATAGATGATTAGTCTTTAGAGGTTGATTAACTTTGTAAATACACACAATCTAAAGTCACATGCTTGTTGGTAGACCATGAGATAGCTCAATATGTGTACAGACTAGACTGATAAAAGGAATTCCAGCAAGCATTAGTGCACCTTTACTCTGCACGAAATCATGTCACTCCCCATGTCAGGCAACAGGTATCTTTGGATTGGAACCGGTTTCCCTGCTCATGAGTCCAGTTCATTAATAAATTTGGTGTCTGTATGTGTTTACACTTGCCAGTTCTGATTTATTTGACAAGATGAAGATTCAGATAAGAAAAAGTTTCAGCTTGACAAGCAACTGGTAACACTTAAAATATTCAAAGATTTGGTCTCAAACTTCAATTCAGGATCAAATAAAATACATTTTGAACTTACAACAATGTCACCTTCCTGGGGAAGGCTGTTTGCAGGTAGACGATTCTTTTCTTCATTATTGTGGTACACAGACCCATCATGCCTCAGGACTAGGCTGTTTGTGTCTCTGCCCAAAGGCACTTGATTAAGATTCACTTTCTGCGTGGCCACACCTATTCCCCACACACCTAAACACAAAGCACAACACTAAAGTACCTGCTATTTTCAAACACTTAAAACACAAAGCTTATAACGCATTAATATTTATAACAAAGACCAGCTGCAATAAAAAGTTGGTAGGTGTGATTCACATACATAGCATATTGAAAAATAAATGTTACATAGCAAAACCAGTCTGTGACTAGCGTGAAGCTGCATGAGGGTGGCCTTGCTTAAAATCTTATGTGGAAGAAAGAAAATATCTCGTGGTTTCAGATGCTGTCCTTGTGAGTAAACAGAATTCCATCAGTTTTCATGCAGTCACAAGATAGTGTAGCTACTAAAAAGTACAGTGTGTCAGAATCAATAACCACCACTTGGAATGCACTAGAAAATGGCAATCTGGAAGGGAAAGAAGGCATGAGAGGTATGAGAGTAGGGTGATCAACTAAAAACCAAATGCCTACCGGTGGACTGGATCTTAAACTCAAAGTAACTTTTGTTCTGGTGCAGAGGAGCATTGGCCAGACAGCCTCCAGTGCCACATATCCTCCTACCACTCTTTACAATGACCACATCTGTGCCTGGAAGAAAAAAAAAAAAGAATACATTTTTCAGTTCAAACACATAAAATTCATATAAGTAATTTTGACAAGAACTGATATTCATTGTTAGCTACTCTGTCAACTATTTCTTGAATTATCAAGGAATTATTTAGTCTATAAAATTTCTGTAAATTTATAAAATCCTTATCATATTTTCCAAGTGCTCAGCTTCTAACGGTTTGCTTTGTCCAACGAAGGGGATGAATTAAGTATCTATCTATCTATCTATCTATCTATCTATATCTATCTATATCTGACTATATGTAGGTAAAATGTGTTTCCATATGTGTGAGGGTCTTTGTGAACATCTCTATATTTTTTTAATAATTGAACCTTTTTTAAGTGAAAACAAATAAACAATAAATACATGACTTTTTAGATCAAAATTGTTGATTCATTTTTTGGTGGTTGGTTTATCTGCTGATCGTGTCAGCATTACTATTATTATTATTGTTGGACAGTATGAATTCTCTGCAGGTGCCATTTGAAAATCCAGATATTCCTCAGGGTAAAAAGGTGGGTCAGTTATTCAAGAGGAGTATTTTAGGTTTATGTTCAATAACCAGTTGTTGTATTTCAAAATCAACACTCGACACTATAATATAATAAGTTAAAGCTTCAGTTGCATTTCCCCTGTGAATCCTTGCTTATCTGAGGTTAGGTTAGCTAAGATTAATGAAATACAACTCAGACAAATAATACCTCATGTCCCTCAACTCAAAAATGTATTTTTCTTATTGTTACTTCCATTGTATGTTTGATCTTCGCAGTGTAGAATCAAAGTTTCTGTGTTTACCGTAAAACTGAGGGGATCTTTAAAGTTTAATTGGTGAAAAACTGAGAAATGTCTATTCTGAAAACTATCTGTCATGTCTTTGCAAGAGAGAAGCGGTCAGATTTCCCAGTTTTTCTATTTGTTCGTGTCGCTGCGCCAAGTCGTGTCGTATAAAACAACGCGATAACCTCATGGGCGGTATAATGACGGTTTGTTTAATAGACACAACTGTCTGCAACCACTCTGCCACAAAACATTCAATAGCACAGTTAGCTAGCTAGCTAATGGTAACGGAAGTAGCAAACCATCAAGTCACAACACAACCATGTCGACGTGTGAAGACATAAACTATCTGTACATCAGTTGTGAAAATTAAAGACAAACTCACTTACCCATGTGGTGGGTATCTAACTGAACCGTGGGCATTTCTTTGAGGGGAATATGCCCGGATCCGCCATCTCCGCAGCAGCCTAGACAACACGTAAACATCGCAGCCATTCTTGTCCGATACTAAGCTAAACATCCGGAAACAAACTCATACCATCAAACCAAAGAGCGCTCGCCGTTCAAACGTCAGACTCCCCTCAAACAACAGCGACACACCGCGGCAGAGGTCGGAGCTACATAAGCCCCCGCTACCCCACTGTATCCAATCACAGTGGCTAAGATAGGCAGTTGCTCCTGATGGCATGGAAACAAGGGAAGAAAATCAAGGTCAAAATTTCTACACGTGACTAAGTAACTATTGGATATCGAAGTTACATAATCACAAGTGAACAAAAAGTGAGTTTCGGGAGGAAAACATCAAATGTTTAGTAGTGCACAAGTGCTGAAATGCTAATATAAATTGATAAGTGAATAGCACTCTAAGAGGCTGATTTGAACTGGCTGAAACATGAAGCCAATGGTGTTGATGTTTCTAGCTTATTTCCGTTTCTGTTCGCTCACTGTGCGCAGATAATCTGCCACTTGTTTTGTTCAGTGCGACACAGAATTGAAGTTTACTCTTCATACCAGTTGATGCACTTGGGCGCCTTTATCGTGTTAACTGTTTACACATGCATATATTGACAAGTGCCCACACGAGTGACTGAAGTGGGGCAGTATAAAAAGCCTGTGGTGCCAAGCTCGGACTAAAACCTAGTTGACAGTTTTTCACGCTGTAATGTTTTGCATAGCAACAGCCCCTCCCCCATCCAACTGGCAGGGATCCTCTGCAAGTTACCCTGCAGGGACAAAAACGTAAACATCCGTCATGTTCAAAATTAAACTGTCGAATAAATCGAAATACCAGTAGCTTTCATATTAATGGCATCGTATCACGCCCGTGGGTGTACGTGTGGGCAAATACCGAGGAAGCAGCGTATCTTAATTTTCTGTGCGCCACTGAAACAGTTAACTCCATACCCGGAAAGGGCGAAGTCTGCACAGCAACAAGCGCCATGATTGCGTTGCACTGTGCGTCTCAGCAGCTGGTGAGTGATTCTTTTGGTCCAGTAGTTGCATGTTACTATGCGCTTGCAAAATCTGTCACAGCCCTCCTTCAGTACCTTGCCAACAGGAGCAACGCAAACGTGAACCCTGTTTGTCGCTAATTTGTCGCATTGGATTGGTTAGGCGGCGATAATTTAGGATTCATCACAGCTAACCACCGTCCTGCTACTCTGTAATACAAAGCTAGGAGAAAATCGTCTGTAAAGTTATCATTGATTTTGACTTATATTCAACTTGCTTTTGCGACGCGTTTTTAAGTTTTTTTTTTTTTTTTTTTTTACAACGCCAGCTGGTTACAGAGAGACACCAAACACAGGATGTTACTTAACATTAGATTGGCAAACGGAGCCTTTGGCAGAGCGCCTGTCAGCCTTTTGCGCGGCTACAGCAATGCAAGTCAGTTTCATTTTGAGGATGGGAATACACCAGACACAGCTGGAACATGACTGCAAAATCTGTATCCTTTGTGATGCTACAGCATTTTCGTGTGTAATATATTGCTGCTGCTCCCTTACGTAGCAGCATCTCTGAGTGTGAGTGCGTATTATGTAGTCTATTTTATGAAGTGTTGATTTATTGCTCTTTTATTTAAATTAGGCAACGATTTGACGCCTGGGTAATGTGTTTACAGGATGCCATGGAGCAGCTAGAAGAGGAACTTACCTGCCCAATCTGCTGCGGTCTCTTCGAGGACCCACGGGTCTTGCTGTGCTCACACAGCTTTTGCAAGAAATGCTTGGAGGGACTCTTGGAAGGAAACCGAGGTCCAGCTTTCAGAACACCTTTCAAATGCCCCACATGCCGCAAAGAGACCCCTCACAACGGCGCAAACAGCCTGCAGATCAACTACTCTCTGCGCGGAATAGTGGAGAAGTACAGCAAAATAAGGGTTCTGCCTAAGATGTCTGCTTGTAAACAACACTGCGACCAGCCTCTTAACATATTTTGCGCCACGGACTTAAAACTAATTTGTGGGTTTTGCGCAACTACAGATGACCACAAAGGGCATAAATTCTGCTCCTTGGAGGAGGCATATGACCATGAGAAGGAGGCGTTTGAAGAGCTGCTTCACGGGGTGGAGAGCTGGCAGAGTGCAGATATCCTGTCCTGCCTGGAGACACTACAAACCAGTAAGAAAAAGGCTCTTCAGTCCGTGACCAAGGACGCAGAAAAGGTAACAGACTATTTCGACAAGCTCATCAGTGCACTTGAATGCAAAAAGAATGAGATCCTCTCCGATTTTGAAACACTGAAGCTGGTGGTGATGCAAGCATATGACCCGGAGATCACCAAGCTGAGCGCAGCACTGGAAGAGCAGAGACTGGCGCTCAGCATCGCGGAGTCTTTCAGGAGCGTCTCCGACCCCTTGTGCTTTCTGCAGCAGATGCAGGAGTTTCGGGAGAGATTACAGGTCCTTAAGGAGATTCCCCTGCCCTCCCGGAAAGAGATGGACGTCGGCCCCCTTGTGCGCAATTTCGATGTAAAAAAGTGGGATTCACTAAGGCTCAGAGACGTGGACAAGATCTCAGTCCCCCATGAGAATGGCTCGTACAGAGTGGGGGGCTCACGGATGGCAGCGCCTCGGTGGATCACCTTATTTATGAGTTTGTTGCTGTTAACTCTGCTCCTGCTGCAGCCGCACAACCTTACAGCCTACGTAACCTCTCAGATTGAACCATTTCTTACTACAGTTTCCTCGCACCTCAGCCACACTGCTGTGTACCTGCGGGAAATGACTGACATGTGCACAAGTTTAATGAGCGCAGGCCAGGAATGTGTCGTGCACTTAATTGACTCTACTGTCAGTTTTATTGGCAGTTGTAAGTTGTTTTAATTACTAGCCTGTGGCATCTCACGCACTCACAGCTACAAATTGTTTCCCAAGTGACCCGTGTGATGCACAAAAGTAGTGACAAATATGCACCTGAGCATATGTAAACATTTGTTTATCTAATTGTTTATTATGTCTTTTGCTCTTTTTTTGCTCAACCTCTCTGAAGCCACAGAATCAATCATTCATTCAGAGATTCAAGCCTTCATTTACATAGGACAGACACTAAATCACACCTCTTTCCACAAATGTGCGATCTATTCTTAATACGATGACACTTTTATACTTCTCCAAGATGATCTTGATAAATAAAACTGAGAAATGTAAGACACATCCATGTTTGATTTTTTATTTAGTGTAACAGGCCAAATCAGACATCTATTTAGGAACCGTGGCGAGTCAGTGAACTACGCAAGTGAGTAATTAAACAAGTATACAGTGTAATCTATGGCCTCTTCCCCGCAGAGCGCGTCTGCACCAGTGATGCTGCAACCTCTTCAAGGTTACAAACGTTGCATAACAGGGCCCGTGTGAAATATTCAGCAGGCTGCAGACACGGTGCGAGAGGTAAAAAAGAACACGGCCCCGTGGTGTTATGTTGTTTTCATGAAATCTGCAACTGCATTTCTTCTACCCAATGATAATACACCTTTACCTAAGACTACATGATTGACACGCGTACTCGGCAGTCATTTCGTTTCTGCACAAAATTTACTTGCGAAGGTTCATGCGAGTCATTCGTAGCCAGACTTGTTCCGGTCTATAAAGTCAAACATCTACAGGATGTTAAATTAAAAGTATATTTTCTACCATCTTAATATGAAGAAAACGTGATTTTAAGCCTAAAATCAAAGTGCAATTATGCAGGCAAATTGAAGTTCTTTTAAATTAGGGTTTGCTCAGTGAAATCTTTGGCTTCTCACCAACTGTGGTCTTCTTTAAAGTAGGTCGGAGCAAACGGACAAACAATGAATTGTACATTGATCATGTAACCTTTTATTCATTTGTTCCCCTGAGCATATGCATTTTGAAATAAATAAATAAATAAATGCATTTTTAAAAATCCTAAGATCAGACCACAAAGTGAATCCGTGATGTCAGCACTGACCATAATTCAGGATGTACGTCATGACACGCTGGTACATATATAGCCTTCTGTTGCCAGGCAAATATAGGATGAAAATAAAAGTACCACACCACATTAATATTTTAATTGTGACTGCACGCAAATTTAAATATAGCCTTACAAACGTTAACTCAAGCCAAATCAAAAGAAACTATTGTGAATAACGGTGTATAACTAAGACTTTTCTGAAAAATGATCATTAAGCCAAGGCGCACGGTCAGACACTTAAATCAGATCCGGGCCTATGGTGAGTGTTAATCAAAATAAATTTCAAGTCACCATGTACACAATCAGTGCACGTGACTAAATGAACAAATAAGCGAATAATATTTATCCGTCTGATCACATCCCTGGATCAGGTCCCACACCCTTATACACTGTGGGTCTTAGCGTGTGATGGTAATTTAAGTAAAGACCTGTTTAATGATTAAACAGCTTATTCAATATAATCTACTATTGTTATAATATTATTTTTTACATAGAAAGCATTTTTCACATTTTCTGGAAAGTATGGTTGCAAAGAATACAAGCGCAATCAAATCCTGTGGGTGACTATGCTATTGAGTGAATAATTGTACAATTGTACAGATTATTAAAATATTCACGACCTACATGTAGGTTGGTAAAAATGGCAAAAAATGTGAAAGTTAACAAGTGTAAGACAAAATGTGGACATTCGGACATCATTATCAAGACTGCTTCCACATTTTGATGTTCGGTGTGCGGAGTCAGCAGCTTTCCTAAATTCGCGAAATAATCCAACATACTTCAGATTTAAATCACAGTATTTAGGAAATGATTTAAGAATTTACAAAATTATTGATGGATTACTTTGATGCTATTAATTCTCTCTCTCTCACACACACACACACACACACACACTCTCACACACACATACACACACACACACACACACACAGAAAATGTAATTTCAAAGTCCACCTTGTACCCATTGCGTTATAAAATAAGGCATATTATTGTATTCAGGCTTATCCTCCTATAACAAAACGCCCGGATGTTAAAATATATATATTTGATATAAATTTATTTTCCATTTCCAAGCAGCCTTCCTACTTAGAAAAAAAACTTTTTTTGCCAAATCCCGTAATTTAGTTATAATTAGTTTATTTATAATTATAGTTGCTCAAACAAATCTAAGAATTCAGAATCAATAAAAAGGCCCACAAGGCCAAATGGAAGAAAACCGATGCAACGTAGGTTTGTTCAGTATACAGCAAAATATCACTGGGCCTTAAACTTGTCAGAAAAAAAAAGCATGGCCACCGTGTAAAATGTAATCACTTAAGTAATATTCTGCAACACGTTTATTTATTTCAAATATTTTCATCAAAAACCAAGGTCGGCTCTATACGATTTAGTAAACAGGTGTAACCACTTCTCAGCTTCTTCTCTCCACCTATCTGATTTTGAAGTGCTTTATTTTACCCTGCGAGTTCACCTGCAGCTTGCAGTCCAAATTTTTTACAAAAGCCAGCGATTTATTCCAAATGCCCGTAAAACATGAATGTTGTGATTTTTATTAGGTACGTCTGATTTGGGATTATCGTTGTCGTCGGATGTCCTGGTACAGAGATGCCTACATGGCGTTCACACGCGCTTAAAATGGAGGCTTACAGCAGTCACAGGACACCATATAATGTGTCTCAGCCCTGCAAAGAATATATCATCATAGGGTTGTTGGCATAAGGCCGACACAATATACAATGTAAAGCGACTGCGTCGTTATGAGCGACAAAATAGATACCAAAGATGATCAGGGCAATCGGGCCTTTAAGAGAAGAAATCGGTCTTATAAAATATCTTCAACAGAAAAATATATTGACTTGAATATTTGTATATATTTATATTTTGATATTTCAGAAAGAATTCTGGCGTATAGTCGACAATAAAACTGTAATGATTTTAATCCGCAGCAAATCTGTCTGTGAACATGTTGAACAGGCCGCCATTCCAGTAGCGCTGCATCAAGGCCACGCAGGCCAGTGTGCATGATTTCTTCTTTGTAGATGGCAGTGCTACTTAAAGCCATGTTAATTATTTTCAGTGTCAGCAAAACTAACACTTTTAAGTATTACTTTAAAAGAAAATCAATACTAAATGCATGGCATTCAGTAAAAAAAAGTTTAGTCATGTTCAAAACACATTACAGACAAAACCCCATTTAAAATTTTATTTTTGCAAGTGTGCAGACATAAAATGAAATGTAAAAATATGCTGTATTCACATTTTAACTATCAAAACAATATCGTATTAACTCAGAATGTGTGAGTAAATAATGTACCTGTGAGCATCTCTTAAGCAAATCCACTGTTTAACACCACCAGGGTTGACTGAGTACACTGGGTGGTCAGTTGCACTGATTGTGAGTGGTCAGCTTTGCTTCAGCAGCACGATCAATACTGGAGGTTTCAGCTAGTCTTAACTCCAATATTTACGTGCTGCTACAGTAAAGCGACCAGTAAATGAGAAGGATAAATTTACTATCAGGAAAACAGCTGACTATGTGACATTAATTCAGACAGTGAAGACTACTGTGTATGCAAGAGTGATACTAAACAACAAACTTCAATCACTGAACAAAGGCAGCATGTTAAAGAACTGATAGGTGGCAGCCAGGTTGTACATTCAGGCTTTACTGCTGCAGCACAGTATGGCCTGCATCTCTGTGTAACCCACAAACCATTCCGTGCTGCTACAGCATTGCCAGAACTGCAGTCATGGTCCCTCCGCTTCCAGCTCTTCTCATCTACTTTGTTGTTTGCACTCTCTTCATCTTCCAGGCTTCAAGTCCTTACCATATGTTCACAGATGGGTACAGACTTATCACCTATCGTTTATCTACCTAAAGGACGTTCAGATGATCATCAGCATCTTTTGCAGATCGAAGTCTCCTGTCCACTCCGAAAGCAGGCGAGGCTCTCCAACTGAAACACACACACACACACAAAATACAGTAGATGTTAATTTAATTCTGAGGTCAGCCTGTCAAAATTGATTATTAACAATAATCCAAGTGCACCATATAACCAAACGTATATGCTGTATCAGCCTCCACTCTTCTGAGAAAACTTTTCACAACATTTTGGAATCTGGCTGCAGAGATTTACACCTATTTAGAAACAATGTGAGGTTGGACACTGATGTTGGGTGATAGGTCAGGGCTCTCTGCTGGACAGTTCTTCCAAGATCAGAAAACCATTTCTTTATAGATCTTGCTTAATGCACTGTGGCATTGTCAAATGTAAACAGTAATGGGCTTTCCCACAACACTTGAAGCACATAGTTATCTACAATGACATTGTTTGCTGTAACAATAGGACTTCTCTTGACTGAAAATCAAGCAGAATATGGGTAGGGTTGTCCACATTCTGGCCATTAAGACCCTGTTCAGACCTGGCATTAACATGCTTCTTGAGTGATCCCATCACAAGTGGACAGCTCTAAGTACAGGTGTTAACACACCCAAGATGCATTGAGGATTCAACTGAGATCCAATCACTCAGACCACATTTGGTGGTGGTCTTGAGTGTGAACGCAAATGTGTCCTGGGCCACATTGAAGGACCACCTACTCAACTGCAGTCCTCTGTCACAGTCACGTGACTTGAGTCACTGTCACAATTTGTCCAACTACAGTTTCATAATGAACTGAAAAACACTTTTACACGTCCCAGTACATCATATAGATTTGTGGTGGCTCGCCCTGTCTGTCATAGTTGGACTGACTAACAACAATGCGTTTGGTTTTTACTTACACAGAAATGATGTAAAGGGAGGTGAGATCTGAGCACAAGTGGACACTGAACAGGCATCTTAATGCCAGATGTGAACTGATGTACTTAAAGCTGTCCACTTGTGATCATCCACGACACATGTTAATGCCAGGTCTGAGCAGGGCCTTAGTGCACTGAAGCAATTTCATATTTTAAGTCCAAGAATTTGTGCAGACTCCTTTTCCAATACAGTTGAACATTACATGTGATTGCATTTTAGTACAAACAGTAAAACTATGTGACGTTTAAAATAATCACATTTTTGCCAAAAGCAAAAGCTGCAAAACTATAACTCTTAGAAGGAAAGACTGCATTCGCCAATTTGAAAATGGTTTAGTAGCATAGGTGACGTTACAAGACTAAGGCAAAAAATAAATAAATTAACTAATCATACTGGTCTGTGTCAGCTAAGAACTATGAAAACAAGTGGTTGATGGAGAAAAAAAAGCCAATCTATACTTTGCATGACTCAGAATTAAATCACGTTTTCTAAAGAGTGTACTTCTATAATACCGTGGCATTTTCATGTTTAGTAGCACACATTAGAACTATTAACAGATGTGACCAGATTTACAAATATGGTTACTGGTCAGAGGGATAGTGCAGTATCTCATTCAGTGGATGAGCACTTTTAGGTTCAAAGATAATTATTACTCCATTGCACTCAGCTAAGTGCTCACCCAACAGAAACCACTGTATATAAGCCAAAACATATATACGTATAAAATAGAAAACAAAAGTGAAAAAATTACCCCACACATGGAAAACAGCAACTGAAAAATAGAATTAGTCAACTGGAGGAATCAAACTGCCATAAAAGGTACCACTTCCAAATACAAGAATGTGTCAACTTTTATAGTAAGATGCTTTAGGTTATCCTGGGAAACATCGACCAAATTTTGAGAATCTAAAAACCAAATCTTCTTTAACAAAACCTTGTTTTTATGAAAATATGTTAAGAAACTGTATCCTGATAATAATCCTGTAGGTGATGGGGTCCAATGATTGTGTTGCCACTAGAGGTCTCAATGGACCTGTAATTATTGTGACCTTGGTTTGAAATGGACCGGATAGCCTGAACCTAATGATATCTCTTACATACGTCCTTCTCAAAGAGAAAAAAAAGACAAGATGTGCAGTCTTTCTCTTTCTCTCACACGAACTCCAGTACAGCTCAGAGAAGACTTATTTTAAAAGAGCTACTTCATTCATTTGTTTGGGGAAAGGTAACATTAACAACTTGTAGCTTTTATTCTATCTATATTTGTCATAGTAATGAAGATGCAAAGCGGGGATAACTTATATTTTAAAAAAGCCCTTTTTAAGATGCCAGGGTCAGCCACACAAAGGCACAGCTCTCATCATTTACTGGCACTGCTCTCATTGTATACTGTCTGACAAAGTCAGAAGGTAAACACTGGGAGGGGATTATATGAATTGGGTTGTTTTCCTGTTTACTAAGGATGTCAGTGTCCCACAACCACCAAAAGGCAGTTTTCAAATTGGTCCCTGCTCTAAATTACATTACCATGCAACAACAAAATTTGTCCCAAAAAAAAAAAAAACTGTTCACTGATTGCACAAACAACAGATAAGATGTGCAAAGGCCAGCAGTCAATCTAAAACCCCGTGGTATAGTTTAGAAAATGTTAAGCAGTTACCACATAAACTGTGCAACTGCTGAAGTAAAATTGACAGAGGCCTAGACGTTTCATCAACTTCACCCCCAGTGCCATCATTACATACTGCATGTGCATCTCTGCACAGAGGCTTAAACCACAGATATTGGTTTGTAATGTCAAATCAATCTTAGTGCAAGCAGGGAAGAAATAATAATAAAATGGGAGGGTTTCAGAGTTTTAAGATGCACATTGTATGTTAGTAATACTGATATGCATTTGTCTCATCGTTCAATCTCAAAGCATAATACGTGCAATTCTTAGTGAAGTACATTAATCACTGCAGCTGGAATTTGTTAAGTAAACAAAAGACTGAAAACACAGGTGCAACAATGCTATCTAAAGTCAGACACACTTAACAGTAGCAGGAGGGTGGGAAGACAGCGAGGACCAGTGAGTGCAGTGCTTTTTTAAATTGGAGAGTTGGAGCCCAGACCTTTAATTACAAATGACATTTATGCCACAACATAAAAAATGTCTTACAACCATAGCATGGAAAAACATGATACAAGCTAATTTAGTATGAAAATGAAGCACTCCCAAGAAAATGTATAGTTTACACTTAGAACCAATTTTACAAATTATACCTAGCATCTCAAAAATGCATCTTTTGCACAAATCCTGCAGGACCATCGCAAAATTTGGTATAACGTCTAAATTACAAATTACTATCTTTTAAAAAATGTATAATAATAATTTTTTTTAAAAAAAGAAAAAAAAAGACGTTAATTGATAACCAATGCTGTTAAATTGGTGCAGAGCACTTAATGGGGGAACAGTTTAAAATACAAGGTATCAAAAAGTCAACTAATTATATGCAAGACATTTGATACCATGTTATGTTATATTGTGGTTAGTTCACAACTTCACATCAAGGGGGTATTATTGTTAGATCTCTGAGGGTATGACTCCTGTGATCTCCTTGCATTAGCCCTGGGCTAATAGGGTCCACATCTCCTGTCAAGGTCCAGATCTCCTGGCAAAAAAGGGGGAACAGAGACAGCTATTGGAAGCAGTGCCAAAAAAAAAAAAAAAAAAAAAAAAAGTTTGTGTGCAAAAAAAAGAAAAGGAAAAAAGAAAAGAAAACCTAAATCAATAAATTGTTTTTTTTTGTTCTTCTTTTTTTTAAAAAAAAAAAAAGATAAAATGCCAAACATTGGCTGGTTTCAGCTTTGGAAACATTAGGGTTTTCAGCTTTCATCTGTGTAAACTCAATCACCTGTTTTAGATGTTCACACGATAAGAAATTTGAAGACACAAATGGGCTCTGGAAAATTGGGGTGGAAAGGGGCACCTTACATCATTTCCAACATTTGACCAATTAATTAGTAATTAATATAAGAAAAAAAGACAAAACTGATAATAAAAATTATTGTCAGTTACAATTATAGACCCCCCCGACTGTTTATTTATGACACAAAGAAGAAAAACACACGAAACACACAATGTACACTAACTTGGACTTGCATACAGAAAATACAGCATATCATTTCCTAATCTTGTGTTTCATTTGTAGAATGTGTCCCTCTTTTAGCTCATTTACCTAGAGGCTCAGGCAGTACTGAATTAAACTGAAGCTGTCATGACATAACAATTTTACCTTGTTCATTCTAATAAATTACAAAACATGCATGCCCAAAGGAACTAACCAGGTAAGATGTATAATTTCCCTTTAACTGATCATTTCTTTACAAGTCTAAGTGGAATTGTTCACATCAATGACTCTAACCTCTCCCTATTTTTCTTGCTTTCCTTTAAGGAAGCATGCCCGGACATGTCACCTTCACTGCTCAGCCTTTTTAACCCATTCCTACAACATTTGCTCCCCATACAATGGCCTCAAAGAGTCACCTGACCCTGAGGTTGAGGGTCAAGTAACCTCCTACACCCCATCGGGTACAGGGACATGGACATGACAGCCCATCACCTCCCTGGATCAAGTGGTCTGGGCTGGCCTCTTCTAGTCTGTGTTACACAGTCCCCTGTCTGTACAAGCACAAACCAAAGAGAGATCTGCAATGACATCCTAAGCTGTGGGAAAAAAAAAACCTGAATGGCAATCGCATCTATCCACTTGAAAAGATCCATGCAAATATGAGTTTCTCATGTCCATAATACTTTCTATCTTTAGTCATTGGGGCACGGGAGGAAACAACTCCAGGTTAAATATCTGCAGACACAACAGCCTAGTTTAACAGCCATAACAATTAACAAACATTACTGATTAATACTAGTCTCAGAGTATGTTTAGCCATCAGTCCAGGATACAGTGAATGTTAAGGTAGATGCAATGTGCAAAAATATTTACCTACACAATTACACAGTCATTACTTGTCAAATTTTAAGCCAGATAAACACCAGGTATTAAGCTAGCCACATCGTTGTTGTCCTGTGTTTGGCAACACACACACTACAAATATTCTATGTTCACCATGTCACCACTTTAAAAGATGTGACAAATTGTTTCATCAGCTACTGGGGTAGCATGTGCACAGCATGAGATCTATACAGTAGTAAAACCTAAACCAGTTCTTCCATAGTAACAAAGCAATTTACTGTGATGACAAGTAAATAATGGAGAAAAAAAAATTTAATATTTCAGTGTTCAGCAATACTTAGAGAGGAGTTTGCAAATCTAAAAGCAACCCAGGAGGCGGTGATTAGTTTTATTGTTCATTGTAGAACAGAAATGCTACCTATGAAGCGCTGCTCTGTTGCATACACACTACTATAATGGTATGTGTGAATCCTAGAAAAACCTGTTACATTTGCACACCCAGCAAAACATGTCCAGCAGAGCACAGGAAGAGTGACTGGGATTCCCTGGAAACTACAGCCATATCATGTCAAATGAATAAGAGAAAACTCTAGAGACTCGTTAAAACACATACCTGGGATCGGAAACTGAATAACCCTATTTCACAGGACAACACTAGCAGATATTAGAGTGACCTCTGATTCATTATTGCACTCCACAGGTATAAACCACCCCCTCGATTTACTCTCAGGTATGACTGTGACAGAAGGACTGTTTACACTTGAGGTACACATCTATTCTAATAAGTAAAATTATTTGGAACAAAGGATTAGAAACTAAGTTTTAAATGTAATAAATAAATGAAAAGTATAATTAACCAATGTCTGAAACTGGCTAGTGAAAACACAAAAACCCTCTAACATATAAAGTAATGATTAATATGATTCAATGTGCTGTTTTGAATTAGTTATTGAAAGCATGTCTTACAAAAGGGCAGTGCATGTCCTCAAAGATTTACTAATAGTTGAAGCCATTTATTATTATTATTTTATTTTATTTTTTTACCAGTGTGGACCACATTATAAGATTCCACCAAGACCAACAGCAGTATCTGTCATCTCTCTAAACACACCAGTGTGTCCACAATGTGTCTGGTGAAATATTTAAAGTGAACACACAATTCCTATTCCTGCTCCTACTGTATAAACAATGCATTTCAACTCAATATTACTATTCTTCAGCAAATTCATTTCTAATCTCTCCAGCTATTTACTACTTCATTTGAACTGTCTCAAGCTTTCTCCTACTGCCACGAAAGACAGAGCAGCAATAAACAGGATGCAGACAAAGCAGTACACTGTGATGCAATTTCAAAACTACGACATGAGGACCTGATTTACACTTGACCAATAGCATTAAACTATAAAAAAAGCATGGCTACAACCACCTCAACAAATTAAGTCTTGATAACTTCCACTACCTTTAATATGACTACCATATTTTTTTCTTTACAGGGAATCACTATTTAAACAATCATCAGTAAGGCAGAAATTAATATACAATAAAGAGTGCACTGTATGTTGTATGTGCATGCACACATAAGCAAGAGAGGCAAAAGAGGAAGCAAAGCTTAAGTGCGAGAGTTGAATGGCACACCCATACACCGACTACACAAACACACAGACTATACTCGGTTTTTTGTATATTCCAATTCAAATGCCTTGGTCAAATTCAGATACTGACATTACTCTGGTCCACGGTGTAAAAATGTTTGGTAAACACATACCACAACCAAAACCAAAAATAATAAGGCTTTCCAAGGACTTCAAAGTTTTGTTGTTACACTATTGACGATTGAGTATAGATATTGACACAAATAAATAAAAAAAAAAGAATAAATAAAACTGTATAATGGCTGTTGCATATTTATATTTAAAAAATTAAAATAAAATTAAAATTAAAAAAAGAGAATCACATGTAAATGCAGGCTTTGATATTTCTATAGATTTCACCACATTCCTTGCTAGACATGACCTATCTACTTACAACTGCACAGACAGTGGCAATTACACACCAGCAGATCAACATTAGTTACAGCAGTAAATCCAAAATTATGACTGCTAATATTACGGTTGTAAATACACCAAATTAGTTGTCTGAATCAAACTTTTAAAACGGACTAAACAAGACACTGTTAGTCACAGTGTGTGTCAAAGTATCTGGTCTCTGTGCACCCAAGCACACTGCCTGACTGTGGAGCAGTGGGTGAGGTGTTACCTGCTTACCAAGTTAGGGCTAATAAAACAGACACACACAAGCCAACCACCAATATTTTAGGATCATTATAAATCTTTCCAATCTAATTGCTTACATGTTAATACTGTAGGCTAATCTAGCACCCTCAGGTGAAAAAAGGCTGGTGCAGCAGAAATGAAAACACCATGTGTGTCTAGTCAGAGGAGGCATACTCTTGCCATGTCAGATCTTACTGCCAGTGATGTTGCAGGTTATCATATTACTACCTAAAATTTAATTATCAAGCAGAGAATTCACCAGCACTGTAACAGCTGACGTACCCTTTCTAAACACGTTGTCCAAGTTCATAAGTGCTTTTGTCACTACAGGAAGAAATGAAATAAAATAAATAATAAATAAAATAAAAGGGAATCTACAACTTTTTGAGTGAAACAGCCACAAAAGACCTGATTTTTAAGAAAAGATTGTTTGACCTTTTGAAAATTAAGTAACATTTTTGAAGCAGCTAATTGGCCAGCCTTAACACAACAGTGTGTACACAACAGATCTTGCTTTAGTATGCCACAAAATCCCACTTACTTTTTCAACTTACCGGATTTACTGAAAATGTGGTGAAATACACACAAACCATAACAGCAGTTAAGCACATAGCTGACAATTATTTAAAAATGTTACTGCAATCCCTATAAACTGTTTTTTAATCTTTTCACCATTTAATGAAAACAGGTGTAAAGCCCTATGCACTACAGTGATGCAGCACATACTGTATGCAAAAAATCAAAGCCAATGCAAAACATATGCTTGTAAGAAGCATGCGAGGGCCTGGCACCCTCATATGGTGCACTGCTGCCACTAGTGTTATCAGCCTTAACTTCATGGTTGAATACATGAGAAAAAAAAGTAAACACACATTCATTTTCAGGAGTCATCCTCTTAATACAAACTACATCTTAATTTAAGGTCTACCTAGAATTACCATTATTTAGATTATTCCAGCACTAAAGTTATGTCTGTGAGAGAACTGAGTGATGCATATAAAACCATTTGACAGCTTCTATTTAATGCTGCTGAGACATAGAACTGAAACCAAGGCCAACTTCTGGAAAATAACCAACAAGACCTGTGAAAACCTGTTCCCATCACAGCAAATTTGAATACTATAAAGTTTGTGCTGAGTGGTGCAGAAAGAAGGAAGAGAAGGGTGGGGGTTCTCTGTAGCCTGGCTACAACACATGTGAGCAAGTACAAGAAGAGAGGCACAGTTTCACCAGGAAATGGGGGTGGGAGCCCATTTTGCCGGAGGGGTCTGAGAAGACAGAATGATGAGTCACAGAATGTCATGCTAACAGTCTGAAACAGCACAACGGTGCTCTACAAAGAGAGTGAAAAGGCAAATACCAGAGAACGGAGGGGAGACATAGACCTGTAGCATTTAAAGGAGATTAACTGTAGGCACCACAGAAATAAAAACTGTTAAAATACACCAGTACTAATCTGACAATTGCATACAGAGACAGAGTCAACAATGCTGTAATCCCTCTTCAAAAGAATGAGCAAAATATTTACACCTATTTCACCTGTATGAGCACAACAGATACACATTCTGAAATGAGCCAACCAGTGAGTAAACGTTTATATATTACTAAGACTCTTGATCTTAAAATTCCACTTTGACAAACTGCTACTGCCTCCCTTCTAGAGATTAGATCTACAAATTCAAATCCGTAGTTTTTATGAAACAACAATATTAGCAATAAGCCCACACTGCATTGCTTCCATCAACTAAATTTGATGAAACTTGATTTTAATACTCATCAATGCTGCATCAACTGAAATATTAAGTGTCATAATATATATTTTAGCTTTCCCCCCCCATTTTAACAATTAGACTGACACTGTGAATCATTAACACTTTTAATAGAATTTTTTTCATATCGCCACTTTTAATAGCCATCCATCAGTATTATTTTTATCCATTTACATTACAAGAGCTTCTTGATTTCCTAACTTTAAGACTGCAATCAGCTATTTGGGTGAAATCACATGATGAAAGACAGAGACAGCCAAATTTCAACTTTTAGCAAGAAATAAGCCACCAGATGAACTTTGTATGTGAATGTACTCAAAGATATATACCAGAATAGTAATTTACAAAATGTTGTGAATCCATACTGTAAAAAATATTAGATATTGAGCTTTGAATAATTACATTTTTCAAGCACCAATTTTCATCCATTAGATCAGGTAATGTGAAAAATAATATTTCAAAACACACCCCACCTTATGTTGTGATCGGAATTCCCCCTCCCCTCTGTAGATCAATTTATCAAGAAGCTTATTTATATATTCAATAAACAGTTGGGGACTTTTTTTTATCATTATGTGTGTATTTCATATTGGCGATGACAGTTAACATACATGCCCTTCTAGAGTAAGATGGGAACCTGAGATAAATATAATTTGCCCATCAATTTTAAATACACCATGTGGTGTACATTAAATAACAAATTTATTTATTCCTAAGGAAGATAATCATATGCCAGTCACATTTTATGTCATCATATTCATTGTGTTTCATACACCCCCAAATTAAAGTTTTCTTGTCAGTGACACATCAGATCTCATAGTACAATAATTTCCTCCTCCACCTCTTTACTCTGGTATGTGGCTGTGAAAGATCTTTCCCTCCTATCACATTGGCTAATTTCCCTCCAACTAAATACCCTCAAAAATAAAAATCATTCTAAAAAGGGGGGTGGGGGTGGTTTCATTGAGAAAATGCTGTCCCATTTCTGCAACAATTGTTACACTGAGGGTACAATCTGCGATTTCAGTTAAGACAGCTATACTTAAAACTATGGTATTTAGTTACATTTTCATTCGGGTCATGTATATCTAATCGAAATAGAAACTCGAGTCCTATCCTTACTCTGCAGTATATGTATAACAAAATAAAAATCCTGGAAAAATGCTATTAGTAAGCACACTGTCAGATGTGACTGGCCAAAGAAACAGATTCAAGGGAAAATGGACATAAGTACCTTCACTCTGTCTCATGTTCTCAACGTGGTTAATTTAAATAAGGAATTTTTAGAATTTTGAACATGATACTTGACAATGTAGACACTTATTTGTTTAAATAAATGTAACACTGTAAAAGATAGGAAGGCCTCACATTATGTAACACATTAAACCGATCTCTACTTAGAAGGGGCGGGTTTAGACTCACAATTATATGCAGCCTCTCTTTTCCTCTCTTATGCTGTAACAGTCAAGTAGTCATGTTCATGATGAGAAGCATAAGGCAGTATAAAATATCACACATCTAACCTCTCCAGAAATGAATGATTAGCTCAATTTTGTCATTCCTTGCTAAACCGATTAGACCACAAGAGAGTTTTTTTCTTCAATGTAGTTGAATTTAATCAGGGTCTAGGGCACACAGAAAGTGGAGCGAGGCTAGTAAGGGCAAAAAAAGGCAAAATGAGACAGAAGGCAATGGCTGAAAAGCCTTCAGCATCAAACTACGTTAAACCAAAAAAAAAAAAAAAAAAAAAAAAAAAACCTCAACATTACAGCGAGCCACGAGCAGCACCACAACCAACAATATAATTCTTATTTTTTATTAACTAACATTAATTCAACTTTACTGCATCGTTAGTGGTTATGACAGCCATTCGTCTAACGTTTAACACAGCTATTAAAGTTGAACCATCAGAAGTTGCGACCTATGACTGTTGTCACTTGGCTGAGAGCCACGTTGATCACCTAACGTTAATTTAAGATACTGAAACGTTTTCACAGATACAAACATGAAACAAGTACTTAACATTGGATGAGATCAAGTTAATTATTAATCGTAGTTATATTAATACAAGAGCTGTCAGCAGTAAGGTTAAGCTTGCAAATACAGCTTAACATCCACTATGCGACACAGATGGGAAAATAAAACAAACTCCGTCATTACTACTAAAGGCATCACTGACTGTAAAGTCAAACCTATAATATTACAAACTTACCAGGTGTTCTCTCTCTCTTACAATCCAAAAATACGTTTGAAACAAAACACAACGTCATGCAATTTACCAGCTCGGACAAAAAAGTCTACCTTAGCTAACAAGCTTGGCAAAAATTATGTTACCACAAAAGGCACTGTGTCTGTCTCGGTCTCTCGTTTTGATTTTTTCCCTCCCAAGCCAGTGTAGGTGCCGTGTGCATTTGTTGACACTGCCGACCGTGCTTCTCCTCTGCTCGAGCCTGGCTGCTTTTGCACCTCCCGCTCAAAACTGGGCTCCAATGCGAAAAAAATATAGTCCATTTTACTTCAACTCTGATTAATAACCCCTAAGTTAAGTGTCTCGTCCATACAAAATAATATTCCATCTATTCGTGTATTTTTCTAATATGCCCCCCTCACCTCCTGGATAAAACGGACCGCTGTATGAGCGCATTTTTTTTTTTACCGTTACAGCGCAGCAAAGTCAGAAATCCCTCTCTATGTGCTAGCACGCTAAGCTAGCAGGCTAGCTGCTAGGAGTAGTACAAGCTGACAAAGCTGGCCAAATGGCTAACGTCTCCCCGCCACGGTCGGTCTCTTCTCTTTTCCACGTATTCCTCTCCTTCACTCCGTTTATTTTGTCCGATTAAAATCTATTTCAATCGTTTGTGGCTGCAGTTACCTGTGTTTCCGTTGAAATTACGTGATTTCCCTCTCTAAAAGCGCAGTTTAATTTTGAGCGCTTGGTTTCTCCCCGTCTCAGCGACAGCTTCATATATTCGCAGCATCCTCTCTCCGCAGCTGCTGAGGCAATCGCTGCTCACTCGAAAATGGCGCCGAAAGATACACTCCTCATTCAAATTCGATAGAGCCTCCCATTCTCCCTATTGGCTGAATGCGGAGTGGACTCCGCGCAGCTGATTGGACGCTGAAAATGCACTCTCGAATGATCTCGCAGCCCATCACAGCGTTCAACAGAGAGCGACAAATTAACTCTTTACGTCCCTCAACGACTTTTACAGCAATCACTCGAAAGCCTTTACCTTCAAACTTGTTCATAACAGGATTTTTGATATTAAATTAATGTTATCATTAGTAACGACTATATGCACTATTAGTAATACAAATCGGCATTTATAAGTCACAAAATGAATGTCCACAAAACTCCATGGTGATACAACAGGAGATTGAGAGAAAAAAGTTGAATAAAGTAAATACTAATGACATTATTAGGTACTATAGACAAACTATACTCATAGACCAAAATAAATATTGTATGCAGTTTAGAAATATCATAGTTGCATCTAATTCCTTGACTAAAAGTTATACCAAACATGATCATTTGTCAAGTTTCTTACCACCCGTGAATAAAAATGACAAAAACTTTAATTAAAGCTCCACAGGCTGTCCCTTTTAGCATGATAAATATCCATGGTACCAACTGAACTTAGCAAATTCATTGGCTCACTCCATAGTGATCCAAAACAAAACAGCAATGATTGAGAGCTGCTATTGGCCTCATGGTTTAAATACACTGTTATTCACCCAGATGACCTGGATTAAAATGTGTTAGCTTTCTGCTATTGCACTTTCACTCACCAATTATTCCTTACCAGAGGGATCCTAAATAAAAATGTACATGTATTTTGTCAATAGCTAAGGACACTTTTTAAAATGTACATGCATAAACACACACTTTCTAGTTCACATGTTACATGTTACAGCACATTGTATGGGCAAAATAAAAGGAGAGTTTTTCATATAAAGTACATATAAAGGCATGGTCCTGTGAGTGTATAAGAATGCTACACTGCAATACTTTTATAACCATCCTTGATACAAGCAGTATGGATGTCTATTCAAAGTGTGTCCCTTATTTATGGAATGGGTGGTTATCTGCAGTTAGAACAATAGTGTGTGTCTTGGAGTGACGGGCCTATCAAAAACAATCAAAGAATAGCCAAATAAAACACCTTATTGCAGCTATAGATGACAGAACATTTAACATAACATCTGGTATATGTGTATTATTAGGTCAACAAGTTAAGTCCCAAGGCCAAGAAGATGTGAAAAAAATCATGTCAGGGAACAAAAGGCAGCAAAGGTTTAACTCTGATTCAGTGAGGTAAAGAGGTTGGTAATCATAGACATCAGCTGTTATATTCTCCTTTGAGCCTGTTCTTGATCATATTGTGGAGTTTGGTTTGAAAGACGCTCTGTCTTAGTTTATTTTCCACAGTCTGAATGAGGACATTGCTTTCTTATCTTAAATTGCTGTGACATCATAGTGCCCTCTCTAATTTTAATTAAGTTTCCTTTTCAGTTGCCCCATTTTTTTTTTTTTTACTCTTGACTGATTTGTTTTCCACACCTTTCAAAGGGACTGGGGTATCAAGCTTATAAGAAACAAATTCCATAAGTAAATTCTGTGGTGTAACTACTCAATTTAAGCTTCGCTACCACATGAGCACACACAACATTGTGGTGTATATGCAATGGCCAAAGCACGGACGGGTTGGGCTCTGCCACAATAACCCTGCTGTTATCATATCTACTGTAGCATAGTGTACCTCGGGCAAGATAAACAGAGACAGCCATTTCATCCCAATGCACACATAATAACAATGCACAACATTCACCTGCTATGCCAGTAGTTGGCTCCAACAGGGTGCACTGGAAAAAGAATTAATTGCAACCTGCCATTAGTTGTGGGGTTTGCTTAAGTGAATAGAGACCAATCTCCTGAACGCAACTTTAAGCAAGTTAATTCTACTTCCCTTTGAAAAACTTTTACACAATTACAGATGCCATTTCATACTAATGACATTTTAAACTTTATATTTCTTCAGCCCTCATGAAGAAACATATAATTTCTTTGCATTGCTGTGTGTTGTAGTAAAACATAATGTTTCCTACTTTGGAGTACAAAAGCAGACTGGGAGAGAGAGGGCGCCCATTGTGTATGCATTCTGGTGTAGTGTGGACAATGGGGCGGAGAGGAAAAAAACACACTTGTTTACAGATAAACTGGTTTGGACAGGAAGCCAGTAAGGAGGAGCTCTGTGTTGTTAAACAGGCATGTGGAGAAGCAGAGATGAGCCAGCAAAAACACCACTGTGACCATAGGGAAGATCATGATGCAGTACTCAAAGACACTGCGCGCGTGCACGCACACGCACACACATACACACATACACATACACACACACACGCACACAAATGGATGTACATGCATTAATATCTACAGAAACACATATGCAGTACTTGCAGATTTGCAGATTAGTACTGTATGTTTCCAAAAGATTAGTAACCAGTTCAGCCAAATCCTGTCAGTAACATGAACAGAAATTGTGGTTTCCTTAGTTTCACTACGACAAAAATTAACAAGATAAAAAGATACTCATGGGTCCCTATTAGCGGTGCCAAACAGTAGCCAAGCTGAGCGCTGGTGAATACTATACAGTTCATCCTGCATTGTGTCACCGTCACATGAGCACACACTGCCTTCCATTAGGCAGGAGATCCTTATGACTCACGAAAACACAAGTCACATGTCACTACACAAATGAACCATGCTACTCAGACTGCTCTGTTACCCACAGCAGCTTTTTTTGCAGGCCCAAATGAAATCACATCATAATGCATCTCTTCATTAGGAGGGTTGAGACTGAGTGGGGCTCTCCCTTGTCTTCTGGTAGACGAGCTGAACAAGAGCCACAGTGTCATGTATCGTGGGGTTCAGCACAGCAGGCTAACCTGGCTGCAAAGTTGCCATGCTGGGGCAGTTTTAGTTCAATGTAATTTGATTTCATGTCAGATAAATTGCGTGCATAGTTGGCTGTTACACTCAGCTGCTTCTCATTCAAAGAGGAGTTTTATGAATTTTTTTCTCTTTCTCTCTTCCCTCACGCAAATCAAAAGATAGCCATAGCACACCACCAGACATTGGACTGCATCACATCAAATGATGGGGAAATAGACAGCTCAAACCACAACAAGCTTCAAGAGTTTCAAAAGCAAAACCTTTCAGAAGATCCCTCTATATAACTGAAATGAAGAAAATACTAAATGATACCTTGAAAACATCCCTATCACAAAAGAATAAAAGCAAATAAACAGTTTGCAGCTTTCATGTCAACTTGAGGCACCAGTAGGTGAATTCCCTTCAGTCTTGTTGAATGTGCAATACAGTGAAATCACCTTTCGTCATGGGTGTTGGCTGAAATGAGAGTACGCAGTAACACTAAATCAATCTTACTTTTCTCACTGTAAAGGTGAATTTAGGATGATCATCTTTTTAATTTATTTTTTTCCATTCTCCAAAAATATCAGACACCCCATCATTTCAAGTAAAACCTGAAACTAAATTATTTCCTTTTATCATTCAATTCACAAAGAAGAGTGACGAAAAAAAAAAACTTCATTCTTCATAGTAAATATCAACCTGTGTAAACTGACACTTGGCAGTGCACACCAAGAGACAATTTCTTGTGAACACAGTACATGCATGAAGCAACACAACATTCAAAGTGAGCAACACCCTAGAAGAAAGTATAAGAGACTATAGGCTTACTATATTAATGTGGCCTATTCCCTCGTCTTGGTCTTTAGAGAACACAATGAGCCCCACTGAGAACTCCATACTAGAGAGAGACTCTCCATTGATGTCTCCTTGGTTCCCCTCCCCCTCTCTCTATGAGACATCTGTAGCAGCTGCCCCCTTGTGCTCCTGTCAGCAGGGCAGAGTGTGCGTGTTTGCGTGTGTGTGTATGCACTAGTTGAGGTGGGGTTGGCGGGGAGGTTAGTGTGGGGCGTGTTATGAAACCTCCCCCTTTGGAGGGGTCCGGCCTGCACACTTGTGGGACATCACATTTATCAATGGCTAATAGTCACTAGCAGGTCACCCTGAAAACACAACAGAGACCTCTGACCTCTTTTTAGCACAAAGGCTGTAAGGTGGTCACATTAGCCCCCAGGCGCTATAAAAAAGTGTACACACACTCAACATGTTTATATCAGCATTTGCTGTGAGAAAACATGATGAAATATTGTTTCTTGTTTTACTTTCTGACAAACTTTCTCCTAACCTAATCTCATGACAAATTAATTGTTTAACTTAAAGTAAAAGCAAAAGAACAGATAGCCAGGGTTCGGCTAAACACTATCACATGCTTGGCCAGCAATTTCATATGTTACAGCACAAGAAGCCCTTTATATTTAGTCTCTCTATAATCTTACAGACATTCTCACACATAGCGATCAAATTAAGTGGGCATAATTCATAGAACAGGCTAAAATTACATTACAAACTGGACACAATTAAGGGGAAAAACTCAGCCAGCTGCAATGGTAACATGAACACAGGAGGGTAAAAGTGTTTGGTAAAAGGAAAGGAAGGCAAAGTGACGAGAGTAAAGTTATGTTCCACTAAGAAAGTCACTGGTTTGAGACTTGTTAAATAGCAAAAGGCTCAGCAAAAACATGAACGTAGACACTGCAAGCGATGTGTAGTCTGCTAACAGCGTACAGTCACTGACAAGATTCTCAAGAGAAGCTTAATTTCACCCCAAAACTGTGCTTTTGACTGCTGTTACATCTGTTAACACCAGTTGTCTACTGGATGTATTAAATACTATTTTGCAGACTAATTGTAGAGTCATGTGCTAAAAAAATATAACATGTTTAACCTCAGAGACATGTGTTACATCGAGAATCAAACACCCAGTGCACTGGTTGGGGCTGTTTCAATCTGGTGAGAGACATTTTCCGTTCCAAACAAATGTTATCGTTATTTTTGGGACAGGTTTAAATCACCCAACAAAACATTATTCATGTTGCTTCCTGCTCTAGTAGTATTTTTTTTATTTTTTTATCTTGACTGGATTGTCCACACCCCTTCGTATTTTTTTCTTTATTGAGGCAGACTGCTGAGAGGGATTACAGAGAAGGCTAAACACAAGCAAGATCTAATCCTAGGCCAGCAGAGTTACAGAAGGCCCTTGAAGAATAAGTTTTTTGAAGGCCGATGTTAACAGCGCTATTTTTTGCCTGAAGCTGGTGATTGAGGATGTTTTGTGCTGACATTCTTTATCTTTAAATTTGAGGATGACGGTGCCAAAAAAAATAAAGCCAAGTATGGTATGAACAGCAGCTTCACCATAAGACTTAACACTCCACTGAGACCTGGATGGAAATAATATAAATAAATGATATCAATAATATTTATATGCACATTTGTGTGCATTTGAATCTTAATACTGAATTTTAAAAGTCAGGTTATAGACAGGTGTACCTATAAGCGACATCAGTAAGTCACAGAGGAATAAGCAATATCTGCATAGCCGATAGACTATTTGCAAACTAATATACTGGATTATACTGTATATAACATTGGTCACTAGCTCTAATGACATTTAAAAGGCTGAAGGAGACTCATTGGACTGTCCTACAAGACAATTTATTTTCTTACAAGATTGTCCAAGCTCTATTTTGTCTTTCAGTTGCTATCTCTTACATGTAACTTTAACCACAGTGCAGTTACAAACCACAGCATCTTCCGACTGATTTCATACATTGCATTCATGAGTGTGCAACAACATTCCTATGTCCATATTGTATAAATATCAGTATTTAGATAACGTTTAGATTATGTCCTCATTCTTGCCCAAAGTCTGTGTTCACAAACAATTTACGAGCCACCATTACACACCGATTTCCACTGTAAGCGATACTTAATACATTCCAACACACATTTGTAACTATCAGAAGAGTTCAATCCGAGTGCAATTATTTTAGGCATCACTGTGGATAAAACTCAAGTTATCAGACAGTATGGACAGTGATTGCTGGAATGACAAGATGATGTTGAAAACAAAGCACATATAGTGTACAAAATGTTAAGGCTTTTTTTCCCCCCATTTTTAATATACTCAGGAGTCAACTCATTTTATCAGCTAAATGAGACTCGATTGTCACAACCAGTATTCTTGTTTTTCATAAATCAGACATTAGTTTCCTCTAAAATCATGTTACATTGAATATGTTAGATTTATGTTAGTTTATGATGATGAAAATTGCAAAGTGTGTTTACACTGGCTGGTAGTTCTACAGTTGATATCACGCTAATGTCACCGCACTGGGTACTTTAATGTTTTCTAATGCTAGAAAAAACATAGTTTTCTAGGGTGATGACCGTTTACATTTTCTACAACTGCACTGAGGTAATCAAAGTCCAATATTCATTAAACATTAGGCCAATGTACATTAAAAAGATCGACAAACAACCATAGCTCCTGGATCCTTGTCTCAGGTACACTGCTTATATTTAATGATTTTATGCTCTCATGAAAATCAGAGTGAGAAGTGACTCCGCTCTTATAGTATAGTAGTGATGGACAATACCTTAAATTTAAGGTTGAATTTCACCAAATAATATCAGAGCAGGTGCCACTGATACTAATATTGATACTTTGCATTGATAGAAACTTTGAATGTAATTTCATGGAGATGAGAGGATTTGCACATAAACAAAATGGCAAAAAAAAACAAAAAAAAAAACAGATCCTGCGCACTCCTGGCCGCATGTACTTGCTCACAGTGTTCACATCTAAACTGAAGAATATATTTCACATAACATTACATTTAGACAATTAAGGACATAACCGTCTACAGTCTTACATGTATTATTATATTACAACATATACATACAACATACAATTACCGCTGCTACTACAAATAGTGATTATAATAATCAAGCAGTAATGCAGTTTGTCACGGGGCACATAGGATTTCATTGCAATAACTTCAGTCCATCTCAAAACTGTGAACTGAACTTGAAAATAATTTTGGACACAGTTGCTTTTCTTTTGTTGCAGCTCGTTTGGCTCTTTCTGGTGATTGGCTCTGATGTGTCTGAACAAATTTGTAGCACTGAAGTCAAGTGTCCACCAAGTTGATATAATTTTTATTAATAAGCAAGGTGATTGACCAATTTAGCTGTTTTGTCACTCAGTCCTTGTAGGAGCTGAGGACTGTGGCAAATCTATTCTTTGACACTTGGTGGCTACAGTTGCATGTTGTGTGGTTGCAATCTTTAAAGCTAGTATCAATACGCCTATCCTGCTAAAACTGACACTTTACAAAAAGATGCAGCCATTGCACTCAATGATTCTGGTACAGAACCGCCAATCATTAGTTACTGGACATCTTGGGGGATCAGTAGACATTAAGGAGTGTGCTTTTGCTGAGAAATTTTATGTATATATGTGAGTTAAACAGCAGGCTCATAAATCTTCACCAGTCAAGTATCTTTAGCATTGAAACTAGAAGCATGCTGACAGATTGAAAGGTTACTCAGTTATAATGTGTGTTACCTGAGCATGACTGCATTGTAATGACACAGTCATAAACACTGTTTAAGGCACACCTAGCAGCATCTTGGCTGTATGAAAGCATAAACAGGCTCTGTAAGTGGATGTGAGCCCTAAAACATATCAGAGTTCAAGCTCCAAAAACAAAACTGGTCTATTCATTGTCCTGTTTCTGGACTACAAACTGAGAATTCCTGCGGAAGTCCCTCCCTACACAGGCTGCTGTTGTACCTCGATGATGTAACCACTTTCCAAATATAGCGTGTTGCTGATGGCTACGCTGCCTTCTCATTGGCCGAGGCCGCTGTCAGTCGCGTGACGTCATCGCGATCGTGTTATTATTGTAAACAGCCCGCCTGCTCTCCACCGACGCTCTGTGCCGAGCCGACTACTCCATCCAGTTCTTTGTTCATGCAGTAAAAACACCGACGCGACAAAGCGGAGTGATCGTCCGCCCAAACTGCGGACCGAACCTCGAAGCAAAGTTAGACACAGCACCTAGAAATGATGACACCATATCTGTGGAATAAAATGATCGCACTGCTGCTCTGTTGTGGACATGTTTGTTGATCACAAGGATCTTCATGCAACCGGCGACTGCTCAAGGCTGCTGCATGAATAACAATAATAAACTGGGAGCCTGTGTTGAAGTCCTGTCAATGCACAACACATTTACGTTCACTCGAATAGTGATTGTTCACATCCACCTCATACAAACTGGTTTCTTGTTCACAATAGATTAGGACTAAACCTACAGCCCCAGTCTTTTAGGTTGACAGAAGAATAGTTAAAGCCTCGTTGTCAATGGCCCCTAAATGTCAAATTGTCAAAAAAGAGTACAAACTTGTCAAATTGACAACAACATGCACATCGACATCTCCCACTGTGATTATGATATATAGGTCTATAACTTATATTCTACCTCGTCAATTCGACAGCATTACCTTAAAGGGGCTTTACTTTGTGCTCAGTGTCGCAGAGAATCGACCAAAACGACTTTATTTTTCCAGTGACTGACACCGTACGGCAAACTCAAGTAGTCGAGAGGTCACACACCAAAAGTTGAAATTACTCCACTGAATGTTTAATGGCACTTACTCGATCGCCTGGATGCGTTTCGGAGTGATCGACTGCATCTCCCTCGCTGCCAGCCGGCCACTGGTGACACCCTCACCTCGACATTTCCATCCAAGGCAAGTTGACAACAAGCTTCCATTCTCCGACTAAGTGCAGTTTCAGCAAAGCTTCAAGGAAGTTGTTTCTTTTGTTCCAGTATTTTTGGTTGCGTCAATGTTGCGAAAAGGGGGAGGCGGAGCGGTGGATACAGAGAGCGACCGAGAGAGAGAAAGAAGAAGAAAAAAACATCTGAGCGCACCATAGCCTAGTTCGCACGCCTGGCCATTAACGCACAGAGAACCCCTCATCTAAATCCGCGATAAAGTCGTCTCATCAGCTCAGCTCACGTGTCTGGGACGACCAGCATCCCTTCAAAGTGAAATACACTAGCACAGCACACGGTGCCCGGGTCCGATAGGCTATCCAAGATCAGGCTACTACACATCGGTGCGCCCCGTGCGCGCGTAGAGGAGCGGGGACATTTGCATAGCCCGGCTCGGTAACTTGGATTTCTATACAGAACTACAGATTCCGAACCGCAGACACGCTTCCTCTCTTGCTTTCAATGGCGCTCACAGGCTTTCACTCTGTTACTTCACCGAGCTGGAGTCTTCAAAACGAGAACGCATGCAGCCTATACGCCTCTCCACTTCAACCTCTGCTAGTTCCCGGACAGTAACAGGGCGGTAACGACACGCTCAGTAACGCGTTACTGCCGCTTCCCCAGCAGGGAGTAGGCCTATAGAGACTTCAGATTTCCTTCCACTCAAAAAAACTCTTGCTCTCACATGAATTCACCTTTCCCTCAGCCTGAGTGCCGGACTGAAGTTGAGTAATTATCCCATTTACCCATTCCTTCTCTCGACAGGTTACTCGCTCTCTGTCACAGATTATATGAGGCAGAAAAGTTCACTTTCTGAGAGCGGAAGCAGGTTTTTATCAAACACAAAGATGGAGAGACAATTTGGACACAACTTACAGGACAGGTAATTTGATTTCCTGCTTTCTAACGACAAAAACGAGGACCACAGAGCAATGCAACAAGTATAGTGTAACAAAAGAGGCTTTTTCCCTCATCTTGTAAAAATTGAGACACGAACAGACCCTTTAATATAACGAGCCCGTCGCTGTTCTTGGAACCGAGGGGAGGGGGAGCTGAGGCGGCTTACTATGCAGAAATAGGATCATGTAGGTTCATCGGATAAAAAGGTGAGCTCCCTGTTTCCCCGCCGCTGTTACAGCAGCGTTGCGTCAGGAAGTTGTTGGTGTCAGTGAAGTCACCATCAAGACGCCCTTCTTCTTCTCTCCATCCAGCCTGACGGCTAGCAGCGTATACGCTTAACAGAGCCCGCTCAGATCAGTCCTATATCAAATGAAAAGCAGCCAGTGCCTTCAGCTCCTAAATGTCCTTGAAAATATTTTGACCTGACAGCGCGAGAGGTTGTGACAAAAATGTTTGGTGCGATGGAAATAAAAGGCTGCACATTTCATTGACAAGGATGCCAATTTCAAAGGTTGTAGACGAATAAGGGAAGAGAAAAATCCACATATGATGTGTGTGGCAGCTTAATCACAACAAATTAACTGTGAGCGTTTACAGCTCATAACAAAGATTCCTTGTGCATGCAGGCCTGCAGTTTCAGGCCTACTGTAGGCTGCATCCTGGCTTTACAAACTCCTTTCAAGCTATGTTAAATTTACTGACTTAAAAAAAACAAGGCCTGTGAAGGATTTTTTGCATTAGGAACTCCACAATAAGCCAACAACCTCGAAGTCTGAGAGTGTATAATAAGTGTGGCATATACAGACAAGCATTATAAAACAGAATATGCGTAAAAGGGCGATGTACAAGCCTGAGAAGTTCTGATTTGTCACCGTGTAAGAGACTTTTGTAGAGTTCTGGAAGCATATAGGAGTTTGATTTTAATAAATATCCTGTTTGAGGCATAGAAATATTAAGCTACCTTTGCAGAGTCTGCACTTTTGCCCACCAACTGTGCACTCACTTTTTTTTTTTTTTTTTTTTTTTTTAAAGTGTACGAAGGGGAGGATTAAAGCAGCCGTCAACGCTGCATGAGCCTGTATGTTTGATAGGACAAGACCAGAAGAATGCTGCTTGTTATCATAAGCAGACAAAAGGTTACTCTTTCCCCAGTAGCCTACTGAGGAGCCAGTCCACTGACACGGTCCTTACTGTCCAACCAGCGCTGCGCCACCACGTCTTAAATGACCAGGTGAGCTTATTTTTTTTAACACCAACTTTAAAACGTTGAGAAAAAAGCTTTGATTTATGCTGGTTTCACACTTTGTCCCCACAACAGCAGGTGCACAGCAGCCACTGTACGGCTGTGTGCCACAGGTCATCTGTTATAAGGAGTGGGATACAAACGTCTTCACTGTTTGTGCTGTAAAGGGATAAAACAATAAAACAAAACATACGATGAAAAATAAAATGGTTTTTGGACTTCACGAGTGTTGACAGAGCTCATTTGCACTCTGATGAGAATTGTATTCGAAAATTGCATTGAAATATATGCAGCTTCATGTGCATGAGGACATTTAAATACTGAAGTTACTGGATGAAGTAGTGAAATTGTGTCCGGTTTGACTAAATTACAGGAAAAACATGGTGTGAGTCTTTTTCTCTTTGGGGAAAACAAAACCTTTTACTGAAAATGGGGCTTGATTATAGCCAGTTAAATAGTCACCATTCGATTTCGCTAAACTCTGGTAAAACTGCAAATATTTAATTGTCATGAGCAGATTTTTAACATCTTCTATTTGTTGAGTTCGACAGGACTTTTTTTTAAACAAAAAAAAAAAACGAAATGAGGTTAAAACTTGAGGCTTTGAGAGCTGAAAAAAACAGAATAAAGCTCTAAATACGCACATAATACAATTTCCTTATTACTGACACGTATTGACTGATAACACACCTTCAGTTGTGTGTACTGTTGTGTGTGTAAATGACAGTGACCAACTGACAGGGCTGAAGAAAAGGAACTGTTAAGATGCCTAACTGCGTGTGAGCGTGTTTTTTGGGAGTGTCAGCCTCACAGTTATGCAGCAGTATTTGAATATTTGCCCGATGTGTGGGCTGATGCACAGTCAGAATGCAAAGAAGAAACAGTAGTAAAATCATCTGATGGGCTGCGGTTCCCCTTAAAGGTCATCGATGAAGAACAAGACTGCGACGAGAGTCGTCTAAAATAGTCGTGGAGAGGTTTTATAATTTCCACTTTAAAATATGTCAATCAACCAGGTCCTTTTTTTTTTACCTTAAAACAAACTCACATATTGTTTCAGAGAGTTTATGTAGGTTCCCCGTCTTTCCTTTGTTCTGGTTTAACACCTAAATGCTGACTTTTTTGAAAAATTAAGAGCGATGCGCATAAAGGACATCGTTAAACTTTCTCTAGTTGACCAGCGCTGACCTCTCCCTTCTCACGGGGCTTTCAAGCCAAAGTTATGACATATCATATTGCAACCAATAGTTAATACCCTTTCATGCAAATTATGTGAATTGAAGTTTGAATTTGAAAGGATTAATAAAAGAGACAACTCAGATGTCAAATGTTTTACGCACAGTTTGGAGAGTCTTACAAAAAAGAGGAAAAGCAACCGAAGATAAAGCTACAAGATTTAGATCGTCCCTCCTCTGCGCTTTGTCACAGCCGATTACAAAATGTTCCTCTTTTAACTTTTTAATTGATTATGTATCAGAAACATTTTCAAAACGCAAACATGACCCAAGAGCGTAAAAAGGAGAGCGTTTGCGCAAATGTTTAACTAAGATATTTAGAATATGAGAAGCAACTGAAAGGTCATATTGAGTGGGAGGAATCTATATTACTCAAAACGAGAAACTCAGCAACTGTCTCTCTCTCTCTCTCTCTCTCTGTGTGTGTGTGTGTGTGTGTGTGTGTGTGTGTGTGTGTGTGTGTGTGTCTCTAGCCGCACATGACATACTGGTAACAAATCATCTCCCCTGTCAGACTGTAAAGAGGTTTTTAGGTTATTAGTATGGTACCCGGTGGAAATGTCATGAGTAAAAACATTTCTCTTAAACAATCTGCTATTGAACACGTGTTCAATATTAGCCTGGGCTCAAATGTAGTCAGCAGCTGAGTCAAAGTAAACCTGCATCTGGTGGCTTCAGTCACTGTGAATTCCTTCTAAACTAAATTAGACATCTACAGTAAGATCTTGACAGTTGCACAGGACAGTCTCACTTTTCACTCATGCTATATAGACTGAAAATGCACTGCCAGCATGCAAACATAATCACTGTCACTCTGACAATGGCATCCTTGTCAACTGGGGACGCCATCCAAGATCAATGATGTTCACTCAATTAACCTGATGGATAAAATGTCAGAGGGGTTATGGATGTGAGAGCGTAAAGCTTTACTCTGAGTGAATATGTTTACGTCCTGGACTGTCTGTCTACAGGCCCAGAGGAGACAGTGGGTGAGGCCTGTCCCTACTAAAGCACCCTGTGTCCAGAGCAGAACTAGGTCAACAGAGACCGCTGGTTGGTGAGTTGGAACGATGCTGCTCTCTCACACACAGGAAAGAAAAGGAGAAAAAAAAAAAGCAGGAGAAGAAAATCCTTGCCTTCGATTGAGGGATAATTGGAGACTGTTTGACCTATTTGTCCCCTTAAATAAACCGTTGGCCATTTAGTGGGGAGTGGGTTGAGAGCATGTTGAGCCCTTCCCTGGACCCCTCCAATTATACTTTTTAATGGCAAGTTGCCTGCCTAGGTTCAAAGGTCTCTTTATTCTTTTTTCCATCTATGTCTCTGTCACAACATACACTCGGAGATATTCAGTGTGCAAAAGCACTCAGTCAATTACAGTGTTTGCCACAATATAAAGCTGTAGGGTGTATTTAACGGCACAGCTTCAGTAAAGATAGTATGACAAACTGGACTGAATTAGTATTTTTCTGAAGTGTTTTGCTGAACAAGGAAAGTGCATTACATGAAGAAAAGAACAGGACAGTCATGAACACAAACAGTGACATGACAGGCCATAAAACAAGACTTTAAGATACTTTATGGTGAAAGAGAAGTGATTTGAAAGCGGTCACTCTCCTGAGGCTTTGCAGAATCTGCACTCTTACAGTAAGGGCACCGCTTTTAAAGTTTGTCTTAAAACAATACTCATGTACCCATATGCCCATTGAAGCCGTTATTAGTCACCACATTATTCCTTTCCCTTCCCTGAGGCTTGGATGTCACTGTACCTTAAAAGCACCAGTAAAATATTAATAGCAAAGCTTACATGCAACCTATGTAGAGCTGCGAAAACAAAGCTCAGTTCTCCTGATGACGATGTACAGTATGATTCAGAAATGTATAACTGCAACACAGACCGAGCTTTAATCCAAGCACAGATGAAGTGTTAAGAATCAATTACTGTAACATACATTGCAAAATTACCAACATCTGTCTCTTATCTTTTGTATGGTCTATGGTTATGTAATGAAGATAGCATAACCTGAAACAAGCTAACAGGAAGTCACACACTGCAGGTCGACACTCAATGCAAACTATTGCAAGCACAAAAGGTGGCCTATATTCACAGTGCTTATGGGCTGGTGTCCATAGAGACAACAAGTGTTCCCATGATAAGTTCCTTCTCCTACTCTGCTCAGCCTGTCAGCACAATGGGAATCAACAGGTAACTTAGAGGCCTTAGCCAAACCTGAAAACCTGAATACAATGGCTAATTGCAACGGTATATATGTTCCCTTTCTGTTGACCTACAAAGGCTCAGCATTATATGGACACATGCAAAAACTAACTTACCTAAACCGGATAAAACAAGGAGACTGCTTTAAATTGAATCCTGTTTCATTTTTTATTCTCATTTGAGAGCTGGACACAGGTGCCATTGGCGTGTGTGTGTGTGTGTGTGTGTGTGTGTATAAGAGTGATAAAGGCGCAGAGAGAGAACACACGGAAGTGACCAAACATATCAACTGTTGGAGGGCTTCAGCTGGTGCCTCATGAGTGAGGCCTATGACTAAGATCGGAAGAGAGTAGGAGTGTGCCTGTGCCAATGTTGCCATACCGATACTCCAGCGAAAAGACAGAAGGTAAGAAACAGTGGATGGTGATTGGACTGGGTACAGATACGCCAAATAAGACCAAAAATAGGCAGAGTGTGGGGAGCGGTAGGTAGTGAAATTCCCCGTGATTTAAGTAAACATTTACATTTTGATGACCTCTTTGACCCCACAATCAGAATGTTGTTCTCACAGCACGTACAGTATGTGAGTAAATGCAGGTCTGTGGTTGTGAATGATCAATTTATTGTGTTAATCATGTCTGCCTGACATGTGCTGTGCTTTTTAAAGTCAAGGATGGGACAGCATGCAAGCAGACATTTCAACAAAACACTACACGAACAGAAGGAACTTAAAGGGGAAATAATCACTAAAATGGTCTGCTTCCTCTTTTCTGTTTAAAGTGTATCTTTCTTGCTAACTTTGCTGAACACGAGTAACTGCACTGAAGCCAGCGTTTTAAGTTATAAGGAGCGAATCTGATGAGGCTCTGAAGAAGTGCAGGGCCACTAAATCTGATGGCTGTGAGTAATAACCCTGCCAAGAATAGATGCTGGTCAGGGCAAAAAGAACATTTGTCTGCTTCTTCTTTTCTGGTTATTTTGTTTGATTATCCCTGACCAAATTTTTCCTCCATTTTGTGGACTCACACCCTCACATCACGACGAGCCCTCCCTCATTCCCTTCCTATCGCTCATCCCTGCTCCTCTCTGTCCCACACTACATGCCTCTCTATTTATACAGTTGAGTCAGTTTGCCACTGACAGCAGTGAGCGATAAGGAAGATTGAATCATCATGCATTAGAAACACCAGCTTTCATATATCAATTCACTGTCTTAAAAGCAAACAGAGTGTTACTGGCAGTTAATCAAAGTGTTAAAAAGATATGACCCTGCTACAAAGAAAAGTGGTCATAATCATAACCATGCTATCAAATAAATAGAGCAAAGTAAGCTTTTTACAGAGAACACATCAGTGTCTGCCAAGTGGAATGTCCTCAGCATCGGCAGTGGCTCCAGAGAAGGAGAGGTGTATCACTCCAGCAGGATGCTGGTCCATAGGTGTCTGGTTTCAGATGGCAGGCATGCTGGGAGCACAGTGTGGAGCACAGCACAGCCAAGTGGACAACAATGGAAACACGCAGAGACACAGGTGTCCCTACTAATTGTGTGATAGTGTGTTTATTTATGAGACTGTGTCTATGTGTCCACGTGTAAATATGTTGTCGTGCATATAGCATGTGCTCATATGCTACATGTACAGTATACTACTGCAGCACATGCACTTGTACACTTGTATGCGTGTGCTGGCTGGCAGATATTGTAGCTGTGTGTATGATGTGTTTATATGTGAGTGTGTATTCGCTGACTGGTATTGATTCACTTGCACTCTAGTTGCACTTTAGCTGCACTCATGCATACTTCCCTCAGGACGGTAACACCTGCAAATGGAAATAAAGCAAGTATTCCTAAAAGAGAGACGCATGGCTCTGCGAAGATTGAACAAGGAGACGCAGTCATGTAGAAAACAAAGAGCTGAAATTCAGATCAGTCATTGTCTCTCTCACAGTGTCTATTCCTTTTTCTTTCTCTTTATTTACAAGTCTCACTCTCTGTGTCTCCTATTTGCTCTCTCCCTTTAACTCACTGGAGGATGCTAACCCATCAGGTCCCTTGGCTCCCCTCCATTGGATGATGTCATTTTAGATGACATCACCATGCAGTGTATGTGTGTTTGTGCTATGTGTGTGTGAGCGTGTGTGTGCCCCCCCCTCCTCCTGCAGCCCTCCCTCCGCTTCTTTCCTCGGAGGGAAGGTGCTGTTTGACACACACCCGCTATACCCAGACCATCGGCCAAACTGCCATGCTAGCACAAGTGCTCACACAGACCAGAGCAAGGAGAATGAGGGCGATAGACACGGACTGCCAGGAAGGCAGAAACACACACACACGCACGCACACGCACGCACGCATAAGAAGGAGGTGAGGTATTCTTTAGAGCAGTAGTGGTGTGATGTGAGGGCAGACAAAGAAGAGTGGAGGTGTGGGGAGGGCTTGGAGAGGGGATGGGCTTTGAGGGGCAAGTTAGTTTAATTACACAATATTGCTGCTACCATAACACCACAAAGCCTCAGCATACACTGTCATTAAGATAAAAACTGGTACATGGAGGAATGCCATAGATTGTCTGAATCATTTTATTATTTAAAGTCTGTTGTTAAAATCATTATATTTAAGACTTCACGGTCTGGTGTAAAAATTCCGATAAATTAATGAGCTTAAGAAATAATTTGACATTTTGAAAAATACGCTTATTCACTTGACTGTTGAGAGTTTCATGTGACTATCAATATATCTGTACTGGTTACCTTAGTTTACCACAAAGACAGTAAACAGGGTTAAACAGTAGCTTGGCTCTGTCTTAATTGGTAACAAAATCTGTCTACCAGCACCTCTAAAACTCAGATTAACATATTGTATCTTGTTTGTTAAATCCAGACAAAACTGACGCATAAAAAGGAGAGGTTGTGGTTTTAAGGGCGTTGTGTGCTGAACTGTATCTTGGAGTCACTGCGCCCAGCCAAGAAATACTCCTGCACATAACGCCCTGTAAAACCCCTTTTGTTTTTTTCATTTTGCTTTCTATATGGATTATATTAATGTGATAGAAAGTGTTAATTAGTGAGGTTTAGAGATGCTGTTAGGCTAATTTTGTTACCATTGGACAGAGCCAGGCTAGCTATTTTCCCCTGTTTCCATGCTAAAATAAGCTAACCTGCTACTGGCTGTAACTCCATATTTATACTAAAGGCCATGTTTCAGCAGGAATGTAGACTACCCCTCTAAGTCCTCTTCCTAAATGACAAAATGTGTTTGTCCACGCCCTGTAGAATGACATGTAGAAGTGTCTTCTGTCCTGATGCTCCTACCAGCAGGACAACAGCATTTCTCTGTACCTAAAACCATTACAAATGCACTGTTGAGAAATAAATCAGTTTTACAATGTGACAATGCTATGGTTAAGGTTTGGTTAGGTTTAGGGAAAGGACATAGTTTATGTTAAAATTACTACCTTGTTAAGGTTGGGGGATTTTTGTCATGATGGTTACAATAATAAAGGCGGTTAGGGCTGTGGAATGATCTTGGTCATACTTTAAAACAAGAAACGACAGCAGCTATCGATTTGAAAAAGGAATCAAATAGTGGTCTCCCTTGTTAAAGTCTGATGTTTTGTTGACCCATTCACCCACCCTGACCTCCACCCTGCACAAACTCTGTCACTGTATGATAATGGCACCTTACTTCCTCTTTTGCTCCTATCATAACTCCTACGTCCGCTTGAAGGCTTTGTCATTTGAACATAAAAATATGTTGTGGTGTGCACTGGCTGAACTGACTGATACCATGATTCTTTTTGGTAGTACTGACTCAAACCACCTGCAAGCATCTCTAAAACTCACAAATTAACACTTCATATTTCTTTAAATAGAACCTACTACAAACCGTTTTACAATATAAGGCATCACCAGGCAGCAGTTCCCCTATCTGAGCTCAGCCTGCACACTAACATCTACTTTAGGTAGGAGAGGATGTTGTTATAATGATTTTTCTTAATTTCTTAATTACAATTACTAGGTGAGTACTGGTGTCAAGCTATACTCTCAAATTTTTACCATGACTAATTTAGTACAAAGATCTTCTCACTCACGTCTTTCATACAAGTCTCAATGCAGCAGAGGCACTCCCACACTGAAACACGCCTGGGCTTTATTGAGCACAGTTGGCACGGTCTGAACCAATGATGTCATCCTGGTGAATGGGCCAGCAATATGGGGATCAGCAAGTTTCTGAAATGAGAAACGCTGGGGACAGACATCATGTGTAGTAGCAGATATTGGAGTCATTATGGCAGAAAGGTAAGGCTGCAGCATTTTGGTGCGTGTGTGTGTGTGTGTGTGTGTGTGTGTGTGTGTTTTTTTCTATCGAGGGGACAATGGTGAGCCTTGGAGACTATGTGCCCACAAAAGCTGGTCTCAAATTACATGTTGCAAGTCTGAAAATATTGAGGCATGGTTGGAGGTTTTCATGTGGTGGTGCTGAAGAGTTTTGATAAGTGGTTTTAGACTCTGCCAGTGAAATCTGTTGTTTTCAGTTTGGGATTGTAACCTAGCATGACACAGATTATAACCATCAGTTTGAGGCCATAACAGACTCATTTTTAGAGGTGTGTGTGTGCTGAGATGGAGGATGTCATTATCATTTCTATAACTAGATTGTGAGGTCCGGGGCTTTGGTCATGGCGTTCACCCGTCTGTCCCATGAGTACAGGCCAAGGCCCCCGTCACCTCCACCTGCTCCAGCCTCCAGAGGGGACCAGGGCTAAATTTAGACCGACAAAGAAGCTCGTCTGTTGAAACGAAGCGGGATAGAGGTCCTCCAGATTGTTGGAAAACTGGGGCCATCATCTTTGTGCCAAGCATAGAGGGATAGTATTTACTGCAAAAAATATTCCCTTTCAAGACCTTAAGCGTGCCATTTTAACAATTTCTAAATATTTATGCAACACTGTGAATTGAATTTTTAGCTAGCAGCATTCCTCTAGAGATGGCAATGTGGGTCTGCCTGTCTCTTCGGTCCAGACTGAAATATTTCAACTAATTTTAGATGAACATTCATGGTCCCCAGAGGATGCACCTCAATAACTCTGGTGATCCTCCTGACCTTTCTTCATGTGAACATGTCTGCATGATGATGTTAGCACTTTGCACAGCTGCAGACTGTTTGTTTGTTATAACATGGTCTAATTACTAAAACAAGGCAACTGAGATGCTTAGTAGTTTATCTGAAATTAGAGGTGTTTATTTAATTGAATTTCAACATTTCTGCAACAAGAGTTCTTGTGATGACTGTTTATTTTATGTAAATAAAAATGTGGTGATGATGTGTGTTAAAGTGCAACACAATTTTTGCATTTCCATGTCACTTAATCCTGTTTTTTCATTTAGAGTACTCTGATTTGATACCGTGAAGTCAACTTGTGTCTTGAAACACTCCTCTTTTACACATATTTTAAGTAAACAAGGAAATTATTTTAGTAAATAATTTGAAATATATTATAGGCAAATATGATAGTGAGAAAAACAGGACGATTGTGAACCTCACTTGAAGACTAAGGCTACGTCCACACCAATACAATTTATTTGTATTAAAATGCATCACTTTTGCTACGTTTACATCTGGCGTCCACACGACTCCGGAATTTTCGACCTCATAAAACAGAGAATTTTGGAAACACTGCTGGCCCCATTTTAGTTTGACAAACTCTGGGGTTGCGTTTTAGTCTGGGCAGGCAAAAAGAGAGATCTTTGAAATGATGACGCAGACACCTGCCTTGCTTCCTGATTGGATCTTATCAGCGTAGACTACCAGTGATGAATGCCACATAGATAACAAATTACATGTGTTGCTGACCTTATTGTCTTTGCTCATGCAGTTAAATTTTGCATTTTAAGGTTACAATTGCCTTTGCTGTTCCTCGTTGGTAATATTTCCTGCAACTAACTAACAACTGCAGAGTAGACAAATCTGCTTCCTGTTTACACCAGCAGGTGTATTCCCAGTGTACATTAGTCATGTGACAAGCACTTTCAGGTGTGTTAGTATGGATGGATATTATTTCTGATACGGGGATAAAATGGTCATCTGGACAAACATTGTTTTCATTGTTAAATCACTGTTTTAAAAGGAAAAAGTATTAGTGTGGACATAACCTAAATTGGCCGGACATTTTTTGCAGTATTGAGGGGGCTGGGTAAGGAGTCCACCCAGAGTGAGATGTGGACCCTGCCCAAAAGCTCACACTCTCTCTCTTTCTCTGCACTTCTCAAAATAAAGAATCGTAGATTGAACATGAGCGCGTGCAAGCACACACACACACACAGACACACACACACGCACAAGTGCATGTGCACTCCTGCCTTGTGTGCACCTGTTGTCCTATATGGAACATGCAGCTCTCCCTTGAACAGGAGGTAGAGCACTAAGAATTTCCACCTGTGCGTGGGAGGTGTGTGTGTGTGTGTGTGTGTGTGTGTGTGTGTGTGTGTGTGTGTGTGTGTGTGTGTGTGTGTGTGTGTGTGTGTGTGACAGATAAAGAGAGAGACAATAAAAGAGGGAGGAGAGCAGCAGTGGTGTTTTATTAAGGGATAACTTGAATGAATTTCCCCCTTTTAAACACACCCTGTTTAACTCACTCTTCTGCCCTTCAGCCGCTCTTTGTCCACCCTTCAAACCCCCTTCTTCTTCACCCACCCCCCTTCACCCTGTAGGCCCAAATGTCACCCTAACATTGACATGTTTTGGGTCATTTCATCTGATGGGATCTCCTGGGAGGAATTAGCATGTGCAAACGAAAAGTCCACAGTTTTAAAAGCTCAGTGTTTCCAATTTGCCGCCACATGCTTCAAATTAGCCACGTATTTACTAAGGTCAGGCACTGGGCACAGAGACCAGGGGGGAGCCTGTGTACGAGTTTCGGAGAGAGGGAGAGAGAGAGAGAGAGAGAGAGAGAGAGAGAGAGAAGGAAGTTAGTTTAATTGTAATCTACTGCTGCCATCATAACACCGCAAATTTTAGTGCAGCCTATCTAAATGAATGCACAGAAGCATAACAGTCTCAACAAATTGTCAACTCAAGCTTTGTGTAGGAGTTCAATATAAATCCAGATAATATAGCAATTTTAATATTCAGACTCCAGAAGTACACATGCTCAGAGAAGGCACCTGGCTGTGTTAAAAGTTTGTAACTAAACACACAACTCTTTTTACACACAAGGAAAGGTTTTTTTTTTTTTTTACTCAGTGAGGAACTCTATATATAAGCTACAGAACATTAACACAGTGGCCTACAATACTATTTTTGGCTTATTTAAAATAAGCTCAATGTAATTACATTTAGAGTCTGATTTAAAGTAGCTTTTTTTCCTGGCAGAATATGAGGAGCTGCGGCCTGGCTTTTGTCAGAAAACTGAAGGTTTACAAGCTTATTATTAGGCATGTTTAGTTCTGCAGACTTGTTTTATTTGTTCTGAGGCCAAATGACATCCTTATCGCATCTGTTGTATGTTTGTCTTGTTTATATCACGACTCAGTCTTGGGCGAGGCTCCTCGAGTGGGTGTGCGCACGTGTGTGTTGCCTACGTCTGTATGTGTGCATGTATGTGCGTGCCAGTCTGTGTGTATGAGCACCAGTGTGTAAACACACACACGCTTGAGTATTGAGCGTGCGTGCGTATATGAGTGTGTGTTTGCGTGTGTATGTGTGTATGTGTGTGCAGCCAAGCCTAAAAGCATTTAAGCGGGAATGGGAGAGGGTCTGGAATCCTGGGATGACATCATTATCCATGATGTCATTTCTGCAGGGTGACTTTGGCACATGTGATCGTTTGGGTGAGGTCACACCTTCACTTCTAACTCACTGTAATTGACAATGAAACAGTGGGTCACCGCTGCAGATTGAGCCATGTCAAATTTGGCAGCCAATTAGGTAGTCAGGATTAACATTTTTGAAAACATGTTACCAATTTAATAAAAAACTGAAAACATAGGATGCATTTTGTGAGACTAATTGCCTGTATCTTTTAACCGTGAAAAAAAAATTAAATTAAGATCTGGATTTGATACTTGATTCTATCATAAGGACTGTATCGATGTGTGTCGTGTGCTTTTGTGCACCATATAGCCCACTGCTTGAGCAAGGTTATTGCAAGTGTAACTCTGAGGTTAAGATTTTCTCCATATGTGCATTCATATAAAAGGAGTTAAGAAAAATCTTATACTGGCTTGCCAATTTTTTCTATGAGCTTTACAGCAATAATTTTCACATTAAATGATTCAGAACTAAAATAATTTGCCACCAATATATGATATAAAAAAGGGTTTTGAATGTCTGCATCAGTTAGGACATTTCTTTTATTCGGTTTCCAAATGTCCAAACATTAGTAGATGGGATCTGGCATTCTGCATGAGTTGACCCCTTACAGTGACCTTGTCATAAAGAGGCCAAGAGAAGGAGGAACTTACAAAACACAAATGAAATCAAAAGAGAAAACTATTTGGGATCAAAATATAGGGGAAAAAATGACTTACTTTGGTTTCCATTCGTTTTTAAGAAGTGATTTGCTCAACAACCTATTCACAATGTAGAGTAGAATCACAAATTTGTCTCAAAGGGCTTTACAGTCTTTACAGAATATAACACCCTCTATTCTTAGACCCTTAGTTTGGATACAGAAAAACTCCCCAGAGAAACATTTAACAGGGGGAAACAGGACAGGACCTTGAGAAAAGCGACAGAGGAAGGATCCCTCCTCTGGGACGGACAGACGTGCATTAGATGTCATATGTAAAGCGTAGACTAAAGTAACAAATTACACTGAGGAGTTTTGTCAGAATGACAATGTTATGTAAACCATGAGAAAACCTGAGTAACTTAGCAATTTATACTTTATTCACTCAACTGGTTCTCTCATTGAGAATGAGTGACATTAAATCCAACGGTTGAAGAAACTTTGATTGCTTTATTATCAAACTAACTAGCGACCGGTTCAGGACAGTAGGTAGATTAAAACTCAGGCATTAGTAAATTATGTGTGAGAGGACGTGGCGATTGCTCAGACCACAGAATAAATTTGGAAATAGACTCAACCTTTGCTCATTCTGACTGGCTGAGTTCACAATGATACTCATCTGGTGAGTGGATTTGTATTGTCTGGATGCCTGAGACACTGTCTAAAAACACTATGTGTCAATGGAAAACTGAATCAGATTCATGTGAAACTCCAGACCTCACATGCTTTCCTCATGTGTCCGTCCCCTGGTGTGTACCTGTAGGTCCTTGCATCAACCCTTTCTTGACTACATCATTCGGTCAATAACCATCAATTTATCATAGTATGAACATGTGCACTCTGCCTCTCATACACACAGGCACACATGGATAGCTTTAGGCAGGCCATCTATTCTCATTAGTACCCTGTTGCAGTCGGCCGACGGTAAACTGAGCGTGTGCCAAAGTCATAAACTTGCACACCCCTCCCGCCATTACCTCACAATTATGATATCACACAGTGTCTCATAGTGATGACATCACACCACCAGATTCATGGTTTTGCCTTTTTCGATTACATTACACTCGGCTAGTTCATGCCAAGACCCTTATCCATGAAAACCCAAGGACAAAATGCAGACTATGTGAGACTGGGTCCAGTCAGGAGAGTAATTACCACTTTTACTACTGAGATGAAAGCGTCTGCTTCAGCTATTGTTGTCCAGTCAGACGAGCTTATTGGTAAAATTAAAGTTCTTGTTCACACTCTGAGATAATGGTGTTGGCAAGTAAGGTAGTCATTACCTATAGCATGGAAATTGGCCAAAACCCTTATGTCACATGAATTACCTTTTTGTCTTTCTGGTCACGAATAATGAAGTCAGTGGTCTTACACACTGTCTATCCATCCACATCCCTGTATAAATATTTGCTTCCATACACAATTTCATGCATTACTTAAAGATGATTGTGTTTAAAATGCCAATGTGTTCATTGATTGTGTGCATTGGCTCAAGAAATTCAGCAATGCCTTAATGTGAAGTCCTTCAGAGCACATGAAATCATGATGAGAGTCGTTTTAGTTTGGCGGAAAAATGACAGTTCTGACATAAAAGCATAGATCCATCATGGGAACAATTTCACTAAAAGACTGACTTGTTATTTTATGAAGCAGCCTGGTCAATCCATCTTCTGAGGTAAGTTAAAGGCTATACACGGGGCTCTCAGCCATCCGGTACCTGTCACTGCTGTGTAGTCGCTTAGCCTCCCTCAACATGAACACCTTCATGTGTCTGCCTTTCGGTCTGCCCTCTGCTCTCATCCAGCATCTGCTTTTCCGTTCCAGTAATGACTCTCAGATCATGGAGTGTGAGAGGGCTGAAAAAGAAGTGAAGATGATTAAATTGCAAAGCTGCTTGTAAACACTCAAAACCTCATGGCTAAATCATTCAGCTATCTTTGATAAAAGATGGTGTGCAATACATGATGACAGTGGTTTGGTATCAAAATTATAATGTCCTACAAACAAAGAAAAGCACGAAGAAGGATGTAAATGGTGGAGAATTTATGTCTTAAGGGGGAAACACAAAATAACCACAGACATGTAACAGCACATACTGCAACATACACATCCATGCACACAAATACACTGTAATAGGCTGTTCTTTCCCCACTGTGTCACCCTCCACCTTGTAGATTTATATGGTATGAACATAATGACTCTGCTCCCAAATTATCCCAGTATGCCTGTGAAAAATCCAGATAATCTTTTAATGGCCTGAGTTGTCGACTGTCTCATTGCGCAGCTCATAAATCTGGGAGTGGAGAAAGCGCCCCTCGGCAGCTCTAGGTCCCCTTGACTATTTTGTGTCTGAAATTGGACCCCTTCAAAGTGAAAGGGGAGACATGCAGCTATCAGGAAAGATGAGGAAACAGTGGGTCTTTCCTTTGTTTGAGAGATTCAGTGATTTTTGGAAGTCCTGTTGCTAGATTGGTAGTCAAGGAAAACAGTTAGTGTACATTTACTGAAAGTGTAGTTACCAGTTGTGTCTTTTTATTTTGATAAAACTGTGATTTTCTCTCAATATATCTGTGAAAGACAGAGTTTTGGAAAAGAAAGATATTTTGTGTAATTACAGTTGAATCTCTCCTGGTCCAGCCTCTTCAAAACAACTTCTTCTCCATGTTTTCTTTTATATCAAGTCAATTTAATACATAGCCCAAAATCTAAAACTTTCTGTCCTGACTCAGATCAGGAAAAAAATAAAATAAAAAAGTCTCCTTTGAAAAATGGAAAAGGTGAGAAACAATAGGAGGAGCAACAGAAAGGAACTGCTTCATTAAGGACAGAAACATGTGTAATAGGTGTTGTAGGTAGAGTAGAATTATAATGTAGAGGACCAGAGTGACAACATTAAGTAAATTAATTAAATAAGATATAATACTGAGATGAACCTATGTAACTTTTGCTGAACAGCAGCCACATTGGCTACAAGTGACGGTAAAAAGACACGGGTAGACGATTTAAGAAATATTTTAACCTTTTGGGAAATATGCTTATTCTCTTTCTTGCTGAGTGTTAGATTGAGAAGGTTGATACCACTCTCACAGCTGCGTGGTAAATATGAGGCTCTGCTGGTTACAGAATACCAGGTAGTTTCTGTTTCTGGCCAAGAAATAGTCCGACACATAATGTAAAACCACAATGTGTAATCTTTACACTTGTAGGGATTAGAAACGAGATACAATGTCTTAATTTATGGAGTTAAGAGATGCTAGTACCATCCACAAAGAGGAAGAAGAGGCAAAAGTAAACTCACATCCTTATATGTACATTGAAGAAGTTATCAGTCACTGTAATCAACTGTTCATACTGGGCCCTCCCTAAAAAATGAAAAGGGGCCGAAATCACATTCAGTTTAAATTGCACGCTAAAGTTCAGCAGTCTGAGTTAAAGTAAAATCAAGTGAGTATCTTCCAAAGTTACAGTCTTTTTAGTTTAAAGTCCCTCTTTTTTTGTGTTACGATCCCTCCACTGCAGCTAATCCCAGACACACTGTCTGGGGAAAAACATAAAGGGAATTTTGAAATATAAGGACTGTAACGTTGGAAGATATTCACTTCATACGATTAATAAAAATATTGAAGTCTCATATTAGCTTCCATTTATGAAGTACATTTGTGGAAAAATGTGAATCACACCAAAACAGTATCAAACAGAGACACATGCTTTAACAATAAATGCAGTGGGAGAAGAACTACCACTACAGCTGTTTTTTCCTAACTCTCCAACAGGGGCTTTGGTGCACATCCCCTGACATGACCCAGCCTTAGAAGCAAACAGACATGCCCTGGAATTCAGGGGTCTCATAAATAAACAAATAAACACATTTCATATACAGAGTACTTATTTTAATTGCAGTCCTGGACATGTGCTGAGCAGTCTCTAATTTCTCTCTCAGCATAGAGACTTGCGGAGCCGTCTGCGGCAGACCAGCAGTCGGCAGATGTAATTACCACATCATCTCTGGTCCCTGTTACACTGGGAGGGAGAGGGAGGGAGGGAGAGGGAGAGAGACAGAGAGAGAGAGAGTGAGAGAGAGATTGAGAGAGAGAGAGAGAGATTGAGAGTGAGACAGAGCGAGAGAGATTGATCCTAGTAAACAATAATTAGGGTTGGGGATAGTGTATTGTGGGACGTCTACTCGGCGGGACAGAGTAAAGAGAGGGAAAGAGAAGGGAGAAAGGAGACAGGCAGGGATCATGGGCAGATGAAAGTCTCTGGGACAGACAGCACCCCCTGAAAGAGTGAAAGTTTCAATTTTTATCAAATCCCACACATCAACGTTCATGTGGGGCTGCGACAAACTCTTAAGAAAAGTCATGAATCATCACGTTTGACAATCTGCAATTAGTGAATCTTTAGTATTTTTGCTTAATGGCTCTGCATGTTGATTGATCAGTTATTTTTCCTCATTACTTCAGCCCAACCTCCATGATTAATATACTTTGAGTAGTTCAAAAACAGATGTGAAAGGTACACAATGAAGAAATAGGCAAATTCCAGTACTAAAAAGTAGCAAATGCCTAAATGGTAAAGTAATTTGTACCTAATATAAAATGTTTTGCTCTACTAAGACTAGAAGTCTTAGGAGCGCAATGTTCCTTTCAGTTTTAAATAACCTACCCATTATAGGTACCCTGTGGAGTTTTCCCTTTAACAAGCATCTTCTATATTCAGTGTCTCTCAACAAAAAGCATTGTGTGTATTATTGAGGTCTAATAAACTGCTGAATTCATTTCATTTCCACATCCACGTTTGCTAGCTTGTTGTCTTCTTCCCTGCAATTTACTGGCTCAGTGCTACTCTTCTTGGAACATTATCACCGTCCGCAATCAGTGTGAAACCATTGGCAAAAATGTGTGTCATACGATTCATGTCCTAAGTGATCTACATGAGATTCAAACAAGATGGGAACCCACTCATCAAAACAGCTACTTTCATTCATTCATTACGTTTGCTTAAACCATCAGTCACAAAACAACTTAGTCCCTCTTTGCTGTCGTTCTCTCATATGTGAAGTTTCAAAAGCCCCTATTGTTTGATCTGTCATTTAAGTAATTTGATCGTCACAGTTCTTTGAATGTAGAAAAGGGACTTTTAGTTCCTAGTTTAGTTCCTGTTGCTAATTCTTACAATTCCATAGTTCCTGTAACTTTACGTCAAAAAGAGCTATTCAGCTTCTCAGTCAAAAACTCAACAGAGTATCTTAAACTAGACAAGGTTCATCGTGAGGTGCAAGGCTATATTATTAACTAAGAAAAGTGGAGACCTGCCCTGGGGCCACAGACTCTCAGGGCCCTGACAGCCCTTGGTTAAGGCCAATTCATGGTTTCTGCTCACCTTCTGATGGATGCAGACAGCAAACATGGACGTCTATCTATTTATACTACAATCAGTGATATGTGTATGCGGACATTATCCACATGTGCACTAGAAAACATGATGATAACCTCCTGACAACAGGAAGAAGGGCTCCTTTGTTTGTTGTATTTAACTAAACAATATAAAAATGACAAAAAAGAGTGTGTGACTGCTTAACAAGAAGAGGAGCCAGTGTTTGAACTCTCCCTCTAGCTCTTTTTTCCTTCTTATTTCTGTCACTTTTCATGTGAACAACCACATGCAACACCATGAGCGTCTTCCTGGAGAGACTGTCTAAAAATGTGTGTTGTATAGACATTCAGTACAAGTATAAACACTTTAGATTTCCAATGTGTTTGGACCATAGGCTCCAAATAAAGATGGACGTAGCCTCTGTGACTTCATCTATAGGTCTGTGAAGTTCAGTTTTGAAGTTCTGAACAATCCCCAATGTCCACCCTCACAGACTTAGAGGCGCATGAAGGCTCTCTAGGAAACATTGAGCCATTTATGAACATTTTCCTTAAGTCCACATTTCTGCAGACTTTGCCTGAGGGAATTACCCACAGTTCATAGTGCTGTGACATTAAACACAGAGTTACCATGGCTACCAAGGGATGCCCGGAAGCATTAAAAAATGGTAAACAACTGGTATGAAACAGAAAAAAGGAGAAGTTAGAAGAACGGTTAACAAACAAGTATGTAAGGAACTAACCCTAACGTTAACATTGAAAAATTTAAAAAAGAAAGAAAAGAAATTATCATGTAACTACAAACACATAGCTCACTGATGATTCATAGCCAGAACTGTGTGTAGCTGTTTATACTATGATGGCATGATGATTTATTCAAAATACACTTTTATCAGATCTTACCCGACATTAATATTTTGTTTACAAACAGCGAGCAAAGGGAGGGAGTGAAAAATGTAATGTCCCAAACCCACAAGTATACTCAACATTTTTTGGCGTCATCGAAGTAACATGATGTCACAAAAGTCCCAATCCTCTTTATACCATTTTGAGCCCTTGTAGACTCTCACACTCAATCGCTTACCAGGTGAATTCAATTAAGTCTGTTCGGGTTCGGGGCTTAGGGGGGACATTGGGATTGGGCCTTCAAGTTTACTGCTCTTCCGTCGCCATCTTGGTGGTTCCTGATTCGGTCTACCTTCTGGCTAATCCAAAAATGGGCAGGAGATGGGGCGTGTACGGAGCCCAGACTTCAGTGCATGGCAGTTTAATAACTGGGGCGAGCATACTCTCTCTTAAACATTGTTATCAACGCTGAGCATCTGGGTGTCTTGCTCACAGGCTAACCTAAGGCTAACTCATTAGCTGGCTAATTCGATGGTAAGCTAACTAAGCAAACAAGCCAGGTATGGTGAGTGCAGACAACACCTGCTAATTAGTGCTGACATATAAATAAAGTAATACTAAAATTTCACTCACCTCAGAATACAAGGGAAGAATACAGACTACCTCACGTTCTGTCGGTCAATTATCCGACAGAAAGCCATAAAAATCTTCCAAAAGGCACAAATACGGCCGTGCGGTGTTGCGCAGAGTTAGCTGACGTGACGCCGAGGATACAGCTCGAGCACTGTGACGACACCCACCTGACATTTGAAGCGGCCACGCCCCCAATTATGCATAACTTTAAGCCTGAATAAAATTTAAATGCGTGAGTTATATATAAAAAAAAAATCACCCCCTTACAGTTTTCATGAAGGGGGAAATTAGCTATAGAGACTAAAACCGTTTTTTGTAACAGGCTGTAAACATGTTTATTCAACACCATGGGGATATACTCGCCTTTGGAGCCAGCTTCAAGTGGCCATTGGAGGAACTGCAGTTTTTGGCACTTCCGTGTTGGCTTCATTTTTCTGCCCCAGAGGTTGCCACCTGGTTTGGACAGGATGTAGTATGAACTAGTTCTGATCGAGGACAAAGAAACAAGCAAGACTCTGAACTTTTAAATGTACAGACAACTAAATTCTTCTTTCTCTTCTTTCACATGAAAAACAAAAGGTAAATTTCCAAGCAATACAAATGATGTACTGATGATTTTGGCTGCTAAATCCCACTTTTTCTAAAATGGTTTGGCACAATCACTTTTTAGATTTGCAACAATCCTGTGCTTATTGTTTTCTGTGTTTTCTGTCATTTTTGTGGCTATAATTTAAAGTTAAGAGGGAGAATGTCACAAAGTAAACTAACGTTACACCAACTACAATGGCAAGGTTTGTTTTTCTCGTAACTTTATCTCTAATAACCTAATACCCACATTTATTGCCATGTGCATCGTAATTGCTTTATCTCATTTATCAGCCCCTTCAATGAATCATGTAATTCACTGGTACAGTTGCTCTTTAGCTCATTATCTCGTTGATATGTAAGCTGGCTTGTAATCAGCAGAGCTAAGTTCCAGACGACCTGCTGGTCATCAACAGAGCTGAGCTACATACTGACAGCCACCAAACTGTATTTTCCACAGTGTGTGAAGATGACTGTAACATTAGTGGAACATATTCACATGTTGGGTAACTCACTAACTGCCTATTACCAGGGCTTGAGTTGCCAATCCTGCTGACCCTTCCCAGCCACTTCACTCAGTCGGAGTAAAGTTAATTCCTTGAGACTAAATTTTAGCACAAAACTGCTGTGGATTCAGATGTTTTTGTTCTTTTAACCTCAGTTGAAGATATTTTGCTTTCTTCTTCTTTCCAGTACCCCTTCACCGCTCTGACTCAGCGCCCAACACATTTTAATGTGCCTGCGTCCAGTAACGAGGCCACTGTCGCTGCTGCTCAACAAATGTTATATAGTCCTCCTTTAAAAAGGCTTGTGTGTTTTTGGCTATTCTTGAGGGTTTGTTTTGTGTCAAAATGTAACACCTTTTGACTTTATAAATATATTTGTGTGAAATTACCACAAACTAATTGACACACAGCAAACCTGGGGCAGGTAGTATTCAAATATGGGAGTAGTGTGTGGTAAATTACTGTACCCGATGGGTTCTTCAAGACAACAGGTGTGTGAGTGGGAAGAACAAGGACGCCAATAGCGGCCCACAGTTCATTTATGCCCCAAAGGACATCTAGCATGTTGTCAGAGCCCTGGTTGGGTGGTTTCAACTTAAATCTTTCCAAGCTGATTTTATGTTTGAATTTGTTCTGCAAGCAAACTAACCTTCAGATAAATGTAGTGAAGTAAAAAGTTTGAAATGTAGCGAAAAGCATACTTAACTAAAGTACTGCAGCAAATCAATTTTGTGATTATTACAAAAAAGTAACAAATTTGCATGATTTCAAAACATAAAGGGCTTCATTGAGCACAAGCCCGGCCTCACACCATTCTCACTCAGGGCGAAGGGAAATACCACATTGATCCAGAGGCCTCACACAGAGCAGCTGATGCTGGGAATAAGGAGTCACCATCTTGCGGGGTGAGTGGGGGTGAAGAGGAAGAAGTCTTTACGGGAAGGAATATCTCCCCAGTGAGAGGACCAGCGAAAAACATTATATGTGTGTGTGTGTGTGTGTGTGTGTGTGTGTGTGTGTGTGAATGTGTGTGGGTGCACATGAGGCATGAGTGCTACAACCCAGACTTTACAAACGTACGTGAGGAGGAAAAAGCGTTTCGGTGATCCTTGCATTCCCGACATTCCTTCCTGTGGATTTCCAGTCAGCGTGAGCCTCACTGTTCCACAGCTCTGACATCACGAGGGGGTTCCACTCTGCTTCCACACTCTGCCTCCCTCTTTCTCACAATCCCACCCATATTTGGAAGTGAGAGGAAGGGAATCCCAGATGATGACTCAAAGGCTTCTGCTGCCAAGGGGAATTCTCTCCACATCTGTTTTTATGTGTGTGTACGTGTGTGCATGTCTATTGTGAGTGTATCGATGTGTATATTACCTCCTTGAGCTAAAGATGGAGTTTACATCTGTGGGGAATTCAAAATGGTAATGTGGCTTTAACAGCTGCGTGGAATAACAGCCAATGTCTGTATCTATACAGAAAATGTGGCACCCTGAGTGATGCTTTCTTTCTATTTATAACCTGCTTCTCCTGGCAGCCATGACAGTTAAAAATGCACTATGGTGAATATGTATGCTCTTGAAATCAACTCTTCTCACTCTATAAATCTCAGAGATTGACTATGAAGAGGGTAAAAAATACAGCCTTGTTAATGCACAGCACATTGTGGTGACATGGCAGCTCAGGGCTGAGTCGATATGTAAGCTGTAACCTGTCACCCTGCACTGGACCACCACAAATGAGGCCACAGAGATAGATGGAACCACGGGCTGTTCAATGAGCTCAGCAGAGTGTGACCAACCGTCTACAGCCTGCTGGCAGCAATACACTCCTACCTCCACAGAGGAGTTTACTGCAATCATCTTATTTTTCAACAAGAAATAGCGAGCTCAAAAGTGAGTTACATCGAGAAGGAGGAAGTTGGGCTTGAGGGGGAGAAAGAAAGAACAGTCATGGCCTTGGTTGTGTTAGAATTCTCTTTGTTGGATGTATGATTGATGAGGATTGTGGAGTTGCGTTTGGGAGAGGATAGAGGGGGGGTCTCGGACTCTGTGTCCACAAAGCCACATCAGGGCCTAAATTTAGACCCACTTTGTTCTTGTCTGCACACTGGTGACAGAGGACTGGGCTCTCTGGGGTTGTCTGTGGTCCAGTGTATCAGAAAGGCTGCTGTTGTTCTCCCTGGCAGTCAGAAACGCAGACGTTCCCTCAAGCAGCCCAAAAAGAAAGAAAGCTTTCATGGAATATTCTGTTTAGCTGCACAGACTGTTGTGTATGATACTCCCGGGACCCATAAAACAAGTAATTCACGGACAATATCTCACCCATGCTCTTTTTGCCGCAGTCTACAGTAACATAAATCTAACTGATTTTAAGGAGGAGTTGAGACAGTGTTCAAAGGGTTTAGAGCATGTGTTGCTCAAGTCTGGGCAAATGGTCCTTCAAGGCAATATTACTTTTAAATAGACAAAAAAAAACAAGGAAGACACAAAGGTAAGACACACACACACACAAAAAGAAAATGCAAAAAGAGGTGACATTACAAAAAAAGAGTGAATCAGAGAGACATTAAGCCAAAAGTCATCCTGTGTAGGCTCTGGTTTTCCTCTACATCATGCTGCTCCCCACAGGGACACTGTATGGCATTGTTTAAATGATCAGTCACCCAGCACACAAATCCCTCCCTTCCTCATTACCAAAACAAGCTAATTAAAAACCTGTTAATGGGCTGTGCTGTGGGTGTCTTTAGAAGAGAGGGAAATCCACAACTCAAAAAAGCTATATAAACATATCAGAGGGACCCCTGAACAGTTAAACAAATTGATGACTCAGCGATAGTCCTCTAACGGGGAAGGAAACACACACAAGCGTTCTACACATCCCTAGTTGAGCGTGCACATACACAGTGCAGGAGGGGAAAAAAACAAGTGACTCACTGAAAACCTACTGGGACCCACAGTGTCACATCCTGAGAGTGAGAGTGAGAGATGCCCTTCTCTTACTGAAGGACAGATGGATCCCCCAATCTGTTATGTGCACATGTGCCAAGGGACGATTGGTCACCAAACATCCTGCACCTGAGAGCAGAGGCCGTTTTGCTCTCTGAGGAGAGTAAACTATAATTCTCACATATTAGCAACTGGGAGGTAAACTGCCCAGCACAAACCCAAATGTTACCATAGACTGTGTTTTTAATCACAGGTCTTGGGTGACCTCTAGCGGTCTCACTGAGGAACTGCATACTGACGACGTCACAACGGAACGTACCACTGCAATGTGAACAGGGTGAATTAAACGTCTACCACGGTGTCTTTTCCGCTTCTTTTTGAGCTTTTTTGAACTGCATATTATTAATTTAATTTTTTTTCTAAGTATTTAGTGTTGCTCATTTAAAAAACAATAGAAATGGGCTCACAGTGCAATAATAAATGAATGATTTTCTCCCATTTTTTCCTGTGGTACAAACTCAGATGGACACACAGAGGCGCCTTTTCTGAGCTCATGTTGTTTGGAAAAGTAGCTTTTACTTTCCTCAGGGCCGAGAGTGTTTTAGCCCAGAAAAGAATTAAATTCATATCTGTACTAAACCACGTAAACAGAAACTCATCCGTTTAGGCTGAATTATACAAAATGGCCTCTAAAAAGAAGCGAACGCCTAATGTACAAAATGACAGCTGGGTTGTCGTTGCTGCAGGTAGGTTGAACAGTACAGTCAGTGTGAGCTAACTAAGCTAAGTTGCTACAAACATAAGACACCTTAGCCAAGGTAATAGACCCTGATAATTTTGTCATTACTTACTGAATCCCGTGATGGATGGTTAGCTACATGATAAAGGAAATAACGCGTAACTACAAAGTCGGCTAATGTTAGTTACTAGATAGTTATTCATTAGTGCATAACATGCTGTGAATTAGCTTTGTTCTCAGAATGACATGCAGCCCTACAGAGATTATTTCCCACAGATTAAATAGTGATGTTTTCTCAATGAGCTGACAGTGAGCTATCATGTGCATGATTTGTGTTTTGATGTGCACAGACTCTGTCATCGACACACAGAAGCCCGACAGTGATCCAGCTTTTGTGAGACTAAGGAATCCATCTACAGGTTTAACTTTTTTGTTGTAATACATTTATCTAGGTCTTTAACTAACAATTAATTTCATTATCGTATGGTATATACAGATGATAGTGATAAATATCCATACCAGCTTCCCAGAGCCATAGGTGATGCATTCAGATTCCTCGTTTTGTCCAACCAGCAGCCTAAAGGGGCCTAAAAGATATTTAGTTTATCATCATAGAAGATTATGAATATCAGCAAGTATTAACATTTGAGAAACTGACATTGAGTTTTAGCTAGTTGAGCACTGGTGAAAACCATTAGCAACCTGGCACTTTGGCTTTGAGAAAGAAATAAAACACAGTAAACCCACAGACTTTTTGAAACGTCGCTCCCTGTAGTTGAAAAATTATTCCAACACAAAATCCAATATGTGTCATTTTAAGTATGTGTGTGTGCTAAATTAGCAAGATACAGCAAGACCGCCTTTGAGTTGTAAGATGCCACATTTTTACCTTTACAACAGCCAGGCTTGTCACAAACTGGCATTTGCAACGATTTTTTGATGGTCAAAATTGTTGCAAATACTAATATAATAATTGTTAATTGCGGTCCTAACCACTAGCATCTGTTAAAAGTAAGTCAGAACACAGTAAAAGTCAACATGAGGAATTCTATAAAATGGACGTTTGCTTTCAGTTTTCACCGCAGTCTGATTACGTTGCGAGTACACGCAAATGTGGAAGTGAAAATAATATTGTTCCGCTTTTTTAATCCTGCAGATGCAGCATCTCTGTATATGCTGGGTAGTGGTGATATGCAGCTGTATGAGGTCAAAGCATTTGAAGAAGATTTCCACTCCTGGTTTGTTGGTCAGACTGTACAAAGAGGTTTGTTTCATTAATCTTTGTAGTGTAAACTTTGAAGAAACTTAATCATTATTACAAACCCTGCTAGGTATGGTAGACAAATAACAGAAATCCAAATGAACCAAGTCATCTATGCAGAAATCTTAGGTGCAATGGTAATGAAACTGAAAAATAATATTTAACATGTCCAAAAGAACAGTGTCCATATAAAATAACTACACCAAGCACAGACAGACAACCAGAAAGAGGAGCTGCTGACACAAAGTAGCCAAATATCAGGTTCACACACTGCAAACTGGTCAAGCAGTCTTGACATACCGGCTGAAATGTTGATTAAATTATTTGAGTTTGGGTGGTTTATCGCAAAGTTGATGATATGTGGATGTTGAATTCTTATTCCTTACTTTTAATTGGTTCTGGGTCAGAATTAGAGTGTGTGTTAATCAGGCTTCTGTGTTTTTACAGTTGTCTCTTTTGTTAAACAGATGGGAGACTCCTGTTCATAACACCAATGGATCCTCTCTATCTCATTTTGCCCTATTTGATTACGGCTGGAAAAGAGGTGAGAAACAGAAATCTGAACATGTCACAGCTGTTGATGCTTTCATGCTGATCATTGTGGTGTAATGCTGCCTAGTTCACAGTTAATTCTTTAACTTCATATATAACTTATCTTATATACTAATATTCCTAAATATACAGTACAATTTTGTACAGCAATAGTGTGTGTCTAATATAACCATGGGAGTATATGAATGATCGTGAATTGGACTTTATTTTAATCTTTTCTATTTTTTAATTTAGATCATGCACATGAAAGTCACAATATCTGCTTTTATTTTGTTAATGTTATCTGCTGCTCAGGGGAAGTTCCAGCCTGTGGATCAGGTTGTTATGGATGAGGAATTCCCAGTTTGCTCAAGGCTGCTGAGCTGCACACGTTCCCTGGCCACCCTGCACCACATTGCCGAGGAAAAAGGTCAAGTTTATTTTTGAAGCCGATATCTCTCAACTGTAAGGTTTGTCGTGGGAATTTCTGGAAACAGAGGACCGACAACAAGAGAGTGTTTTTTCTAGTTTATTCTGACACTTGCAAGTGGACACCCTAGCCAACAACAGAGAGTGTTCCTGACCAAGAGCGCAATGTATGTTCACTGCAGTCTGCTTTTATACACACAATACCTGGGACACCTGTAGTACATACGTCACTACTCTTGACATGCCCACCTTGTATGGCACTAAGCCAAGTTAAAAGGGGACATGAACGGGAGAATGAGAATGCACAAACCAGCAGTGTAGGCACCACAAGCTGTGTGACCGTGATTTAGGGTTTACTAATTACTTTGTTGAAATGCTGTGTTTCATTCTTCCAGAGGTGGGAAGCCGGAAATTTCATCGATACAGCCAAGAGAAGACAATGAACTGGTTAAAGAAAAAGGTACTAATAACTGATTCTATTATCTTTCTGTGTTGGTCCAAAGACAGTGCGAGTTTGACTGCAGTACAATAGGCAAAAAATGTGTTCATGTGAAAATGCATTACTTATTATAGGTGGAGAGGACAGTCGTTGCCCTCAAGAAGAGAAATATCTCAGTGGGAGAAGGAGTCAAATCCACAACATATGTCAGAATGAAGTCAGAATCAGACTACCATGAGGGTAAGTTGATTCATCTTCAGGGAGCTTCAGTGTTTAAGACAGTGTCTTGCAACTGTGTAAAATTCCAGTCTCCCCTTCTGACGAAAACACAAATTTCCATTTTTTCCAACATTTCCAGCTTGTGTTTTTGTAGTAGATATGATGTTGACCAATAGATGGCACTACTGACGTAGTTTCTGTCTATGGGTTAGGGTTAGTGAAAAAACACTGAAGCGCTTCTCCACCTTTCAGTTCCATTTTTTTTCTTAAATTATCTAAAAATAATTAGTATTATATTGATAATCACTGTAATTCTGTCATCTTCATGACACAGAGGACTACCTTCGCTATGCCCACGGCCTGATATCGGAGTACATCAGTGAAGACCTGAGCAAAGCCCTCCTCAAACACCTGCAGTATGTTAAGACATCTAAAACTTTGACAACATGATTGTTAGTAGTGCTAAGGTATGGTCATAATGCCGCCATGCACCTCCTCCTCCTTCACAGGTTACCAGAGCTCACAAGCCCAAAGGAAACAGAGCCGCCCTCCAAGGTATGTTAGTGTCTTTCTTAGACATGAATGAAGTCAGAATGACACATCCTCCTCTTTGTGCATGCTGTCAAAACCACGCTGAATGTTTTCTGTAGTCTCACTCTAACTCTATTGCTGCATTCGCATCGTTTTGAGGAGAAATGATTGCACCATCTTAAGTCACTGCTTGTGGGATTTTAACTTTGCTTATTAGGGCCTTTTTCATCTATAGTGTGAGGTCATTAGAGCTGGTGGTGTGTTTCTCTGGTGAAAGCTGGGCTCTTTGTCATGAAAAGCATTTCTCACTTCCTCGTTTGGCAGAAGCGGAAACTGTCAGATAAACCGGTGGAGGCCGGAGAGGACTACACCAAATTCAACAGTGCAGACTTTTCGCGGAAAGTGAGTGTATATGGAGCCGTCTGCCTTAAAAGACCGAGCAATTATTGCAGCAAAAAAAAAAACCTGAAGTGGTCGTTTCTTTGCTTTTATCTCTGCAGTTGTTTTTTTTTCCTTTTAAACCTTGAGTGATTGTTTGTGTAGTTCTTGTTTGTTGGACGCTTTCTTTAAGCTTTGTCTGTAGATTATTTGTCCGTAGATAAGCTGTGTAGACTTTATACACATGGGTCAATGAGACTTACCTTGTACAAATGTGGTTTTTCTTAGCATGAATTGAGGTTCACGATATGTAATGAATTCCCTGCTGTCTCTGTGCAAGGTCGTCGAGTTATCATATTGATTTTTTTCCCCCCTTCTTCCAGCCACCCAAGAAGATGACGGCTGCTCAGAAAACTCTGGCTAAGGTGGACAAGACCGGCATGAAGCCTATGTCATCCTTCTTCAGCCCCAAGGGCAAGGCAGAAAAGAAATGAATGTTGTATAGTTTCTGGTTTGTACATGATAAATTTGTAATAAAGAAAAGAAAACATGAGTCATATTTTCATTTCAAATAGTTTGAATCTCGAGAAGGGAAATGGGATAATAATTTTACGTTATTTATTTTACTTTAATATATGATAATCTAAAGAATAATATAAATAATATAAGACTAAAAGGAGGCATTCTGTACAATGAGTACTTTTTTCCTTTGATACTTTAAGTTCATTTTGCTGATGTACACAGTCTGAATTCAGGACTTTTCAGAATATGGTATTTCTTCCTTTACTTAAGTCAAGGGTCAACTCAATACTTCTTCCACCCCTGTAGTTTTTTTAAGTATAACCCCAGTGGTATGTTAGCCTGCAGACAGGTCATGGTTTATTTATATTTTTCAATGTCGTAAGCACCTAAGAAAAATTAATTCAGCGGCATTGTATCAGACATTTCAGTGGCGGGTATCTCAAAACCTGGGCAAATAAAAGCAGAAATATCAACACTGCTGCATACCATAAAGGTTATGTCAGGTAATATTTTGCATCTTATCCAAATTTACCCTTCAACTTTAACACCATTTAATCTTAAGCAGTGAGAAACAGAATTACCTTAGCTGGGTTTGAACTATTCAGACAGCTCAGCCCTTGGACTCGCCTTGCAAATGTGAATCTCTCTGTTGAATGAAACAGGCATTCACGCAGCACTTGTTGCTGTTGAGGAGCTATTGTTGCATTTTACGGTTGGCTTTGATACCTGGGTAGAATGTAGTCTCTGCAGGCCTGAACCAGAAACTGTACTCAACCTAAATTACATATCCGTCACAATATTGAACTTTTCTCTTACTTGATTCAAAACTCATTCAAAAGCACTTGAAAGAAACACTAAAGTAACCTTGAGATATTGGAAGGAATTAATACATTTTTATTTTGGGCTATGCTGCAAAAACCATTTCCCCTTTAAAGTGGCACCCTATTGATACTTATCAATCCGATATCAATTGAGATTATTTGTAATATTAATCTGCAACTGTAAATGAAAGGATGAATGAAACAAATGATAGGCCTGGATAGACCTTTTTCTCTTAGGACATTTTGCATGACACAGCAAAATTACAGGTGTAAATAATAAAATGGCTGAATTCCATTTAGCTGTTTCAGTTTCAGAGTCTGGATATTATTCGTGCTGGATCACTGTTACACTAGCATGACTTACTGGGACACTAAAAACAGCCATTGTCAATGTCAGTAACACCTCTGTGTTTCTCTACAATGACATGTCAAAATGTCTGCCTAGAAAAAGGCCCCTTTTGGACCAGGAGGAATTACTTTTATCACACTGGTGAGAGGTTTCATTTTCATTTGCTTTATTAAAATTAGGCTTAATTGTTTTTATGTATATATTAAATGTCCGGAGGGATTTTTTCCAGAGCATGGTGTCTGTTCAAACATACTCGATTGAGCTCTACGTCAGCAGTGTGGCAGTGCTGCTGGTTTCAAATGTCCAACAAGCTTCACTGCTTTTTTAATTTGGGCTTGAAGCGCAGAGTCTGGAACGCGCTCTCCACCACTTTGGGCAGGTGGATCGGGTTCCTCTGAAGTCGCAGTCTGCTGCTTGTGGACCCGCTTTGGTTTTTCTTCTTCGGGGCACTTTCATTGGCACAGTTCCTAACCACTTCCTGCTTGGAGTCATCCCCGACCCGAGGAACTCGCAAGACCCAATTGGAGTGGAGGTCATGTTCAGCTGAGCTGGAGGCCACTGTGGGAGAGAAGGGCAGAGAGCCAGGACCTTAGCTGAGGCTGAAGCTGTTACTACAGTAGCTTTCACTTCTGGACCTTAAGATCCAAAATGCTTCATGTTTTCATTCTAACTAAACAGGCATCACAAAAATGAGATGAAGTATCTGGTAAAAAAAAAGCTAGTCACAAAGAGCTAGGCCAGTGTATAAATGAGTATCTTACAAATTATGCCCGGCATTTCCAATCCTTAACCATACTTGACCTTTACCTACGCTACACAACTAGTGGTTGAAGAATAGACTTTTTTCACAGCATACATTTTGACATGTCATAGAGGGAAGAGCTCAGGTGTAATTAATAACACTAACAATGACTGCATTCAATTCACGTACAGCAGTTCAGCTTTATGGCCTTGGTGTGTGCTGGCTTACTTGGACAAACTGAGCCCGAGTTAACATGATTCACTGCACCGCTGCTTTCCTTACACGGACATGCCTAAATGTCTGGAGCGAAAAGATTCTTCACAAGTCGAAGTAAAAGTAGTATTTAACTGAAGGTTTGGAAACAATGGCAGCAAACGTATCAGTGGCAAAAGGAGTGGTGAAGAGTGGCCTCTCTCACAGTGTTATAAATTATTGATATATTAACCTGTGAACAGCATTTCAATGGTCTGGTTATAGCTGGTCCAGGTGATGCTACTACTACTACTGGTAGTACTGCCAGCTTAATATTTAGCCTTTAATACACAGTAATTAAAAATATAATTTGAGTTTATGCGTTTAACATGTAAAAACTGTAATCTGGTGGGTAAATAGTAATTGCAACTTTCAAATAAATGGAAAAATACTCTTTTCCCTTTTAGTGAAGTGTGAGGTAGAAAGTACTATACAGGTCCTACATATCCACACAGGTCTACATGTTGTCATTAAGCTCCATATACTATTAAGAATGCTTGTAATGTGCCCCATCCTAACACACTATTTGTACTTAGCTACTTTCCACCTGTGACCTAGACCATTCAAGAAAATCCTTTTCTCAAGTGAAATCAGAAATACAGGAAAGGAAAAAAAAAAAACTGTCACAAGGAAAAGTGACTTTTACGTAAGCAAGAGTAGATTAGTATTATCAGTAAAATGTACTTGAAGTATCAAAAGTAAAAACACTCATTATGCAAAATGGCCCTTTCAGTGTAATGTCATATACAGTGTTTGGACTATAATTACTACATCACTACATACAGTATTTTAATGTAAACTGGTCTATGTGGGTTTCATTTTGAATACTGCTGGATGGTTTCATCACTAACAATACATCACATTTTATGTATATATGATTTAAGTGTAGTAGAAAATGAAAATACCCCAGTCCTGTATTCAAACATTTACTTAGGTAAAAGTGAGTATTATCACTATAATGCATTTGACTATTCTTATTAATGCATTTGAATATGGGAGCTGGTTCAGGTGGAGATAATTACTTTATACAAAGTTGGGTTTATTTATGATACCCAGACAAGCTGACAAAGACTTTATCTTCAAAACCTAAGTTAGGATTTGACACCAGGGGATAATCTACCGCGAGGCAGCGTTGAATACTCAGACAAAATCCTAAAATCATTACAATTATAGGGAAGATTTTCAAACTCGCCTATGAAATCCACGTCTGCGTGTCCATCGTCCAGGTAAGGTTTGCGCAGAGGCTCGTTGTCGCAGCTGGCGATGACCGCATCAAAGAACTGCAAAGTGTCCTCCTCGCTGGAGACTGGGGGAGCAGAGGGTTTGGCTCTTCGTATCTGTGGTAAAAAAAAGAAGAAAAAAAAAAGAACATGTGTCTGTGATATCACCCGCCGTGTGTGCTGGGAGAGATGATATAAGCTTACCGGCTCTTCCTTATCAGGCGGCGGAGGTGCAGGCTTCTTCCTGGAGGACACCGTGGCCTTGATGTCGTTACTTTTCAGGTCACTCACACTCTCTGTGTACCGCCGCCTCAAAGCCACAAGTGCTTCCAGGTACTCCAGGCAGTTCTGGTTCTGAGAGTAGAGCCATATCCTGTCCTCTTGTCTCTGATAGTAGTACAAGGTCGACTCGATGCTCACTGTGCTTTTGCTTCGTTTTAAAGTTGCTGAGCCCGCGGCTGCTTGACTTTTCTCTCCCACCACGAGCATGGAGGTACTGCGGACCAGCCTGACGGTGCAGGCGTTGTGATAGTCCTGCTCTGACCGAAACCCACCACCGCCACCATCCCGCCCTCTGTGTCCGTGATGGTTGGGACGGAACACATTATTGATTTTTCTGAACATCCCTTTCAAAAGGAATCTTTCAGGGTCACAGACTTGCCTTTAGATTCCTTAGTGTATGTTAGGCTTCCATCCATAGCCGCCTCTTCAAAATAAACTAATATTTATAGAAACAGACAGACAAACAAACAAACAAACAAACAAACAAACAAAATGCCTTTGAGCTTGGCTGGAGCTGTTCACTGGGACCAGGCGCTGTCCATGGTGCTGAAATCGACAACCGCTTCTCTGTTGTGTCATAAGGTAAAAGCAGCTCTGTTGTTTAACCTGATCTCAACATGTCTTTACTGTTATCGGATGTTGCTCAGCAACATTGCTGTAGCAACGGGTCGGTAACTCGACACTTTGTGCTGCCATTACTACCTTTAGCAGCCCTCCTGAGTCAGATATCCTGACTCATGGTTGACTTTAGTGGACAAAATACCAACCGCCAGCAATCCTACAAACTGTGGGCCTATAGTTTAATTGTTTGTGAGGATGACTCCACCTGTTTATAAACTGTGTTGGACAAGACAGTTTTTAACTTAAAAACAAACTGCAGTTGTGTTTATCTGGTCCAAATTTTGGACCAAACATGAAAACACAGTAAAAAATTGTGAGACCTATATCAGTTATATAATGAGCTACACATGACCTAACAAATACTGAAGAAATTATGTGGTGTTGATTCATGTCTAGGATTCCTGACTTTGTCAATAATAGATCATGTTCTCTCCTGTTTCAGGTTCTTCTATTGTTGGGCTTCCCTGGCACAAGCGGAGGAAGTCTGAATAAAAGAGTCTTAACTGAGGTGGCTTATATACACAGATCAGGTGCTTTCATCTGGGAAAAATCCCGGCCATAAATATAGCCTACAAGTTTCCCTCACTTTCACACCACTACCAACATAAAAGAGTCAAAATGAGTTCATACCACAGAGGAGCTCAAATCAAATGTGGAAAAACATAATTCTAAGGTCAAAGTTACTATGGCAGTCCAACTGTAACATGCTGAAGAGATGGTTTGGTTTCAAAGAGGAAATAGGGAGTTATGTGTCATACATAACTGAGCATGAAGTCACACTTCTGCTTTGGCTGCAGAGACAGATAACAGAGGGAGTAAAGTAGAAGCTCTGAGCTATTATTCCACTGAAAACCTGCAGGTTTAACTGCGCTCACAGAGAGGCCACTCAGAATCTGTGGTGTGACCCATCAGAAAATGAAAACAGGAATCAGCAACTGCAGAAGTTTCTGTTTACTGATATTTTGATCATATTAAATTTGACTTTCTTTTCTGCTTTTAACTGAACCTCAATCACACACCTGTTCTTTTACAGAGAAACATAACTTCAGTGGTTTCTTTTTATAGCTAGAAGTTCTTGGGGAGGTACAAAACAACCACTTCTCACACACTGCTCTCCATATAGACTTTGAATCAAACACAGCATGCACATTTGGTATGCTGCATTGATAGACAATGAAATGGTTATAAGAAGTGCTTTTCTCTGCTGTGGTAGAGACTGTGGAAGGACATTTGGCGCCTGAAATCAAGTGACCAGCTGATTGAGAGAATTTGAATCCAGTCAAGGTAGGAAGACATTTGTTACAGAGTAATATGATTTATCTCTCAATGTTTTTGAGATAAGTAAGATGTAAGGTGGGGCATCAATATGTCGACCTGCGAATTCACAGAACTCAAAGTGGATCATACGGTGGACTCAGAAAGTATCCAGACCCCTTCACTTTCTTCATATTTTGCCTGATGCTAAAATCATTGAAATTATTTTTTCCTTCATTAGTCTACACTCAATATCTCATTATGACAGAACAGAATTTTAGATTTTTTTCAAATTTATAAAAAAGGAGAAATTGAAATATCACATTGACATTAATATTCAGACCCTGGAAATGTAGCTTAGGTGCCTCCTATTTTTCTTGATCATCTTTGAGATGTTTTCTCACTTTGATCTAAGTCTATCTGTGGTAAATTCGATTTATTTGGAAAGGCATCCGCCTGTCTATATAAGGTCTCACAGCTGATAATGTGTATAAGAGAAAAATACAGGCAATGAGGCTGAAAGAACTGGCTGCAGAGCTCAGAGACAGGATTGTGTCGAAGCACAGATCTAGGGAAGGCAACAAAAGAATTTCTGCTGCACTGAAGGTTGACCAGAGCACAGTGGCCTCCATAATTCTGAAATGGAAAAATTGTGGAACAATCAGGACTCTACCTATAGATGGCTGCTTGGCTAAACTGAGCAATCAGGGGATAACCCGAATGTCATTCTGGCTGAGCTCCAGAGATCCTAAACCAAAGAAACAGAAATTCTGTTTTTGCTTTGCCATGATGAGGTAACTTGTGGGGGTCGGGTCTGAAGGGGGGTCTGAATATTTTCTGAATGCACTGTAAACAAGATATTTTAAACTGAAGTTGAAACAGCTTTGAAAGAGTAGCCGCTCGTGTAATCACGACTGATCTTGAGCTTGTCATTGAGTTTTGTGTATTTGTATAAAAGCCCATCTAGGGATAGGCATTGCAAGCCAGGTGAGGCTATAATGCTGTGCTATGTAGCATTGGTCCATGCTGTGTGTCCCCATATATAGGCCAACTGTATATATAAATGAAATAGATCATTACATTCATGGTGTAAGCTGCATCTTATCACATGTTGACATGCAGTGTGCTTTGATGACTCACACCTTTTGAGTATTTGCTCTTTGTTGCAGGATGCTTTGCGAAGGGAGATTGTTAAGCATGGCCTTTGCTGAATTGGAGGAGCTGGACTCCCCCGCACCTCAAAAGGCTTTTCAGAGTGCTTATGGGCTGCCAAGAGCACCTGCCACCCTCATGTCAGGCTCCACTAGACGCGCTCCACCTGTTCATTGCAGTTCCCCTGAGGCGACAGGTAGCATGGACAACAGGAGTGCTTCAGCGGAGCTGTACATTTCTCCTCTGCAGTCCTTGAATCTTCAGAGAGCCCATCCAGGCAGACAGATCTCTCCAGAAATAGAGATCCCAGCTCAGGCTTGCTCAGGTGGCGATTCCCCTTTCTTGGTTCCCTCCTTCTGTCAGAGCATCTGCAAAAACTACAGTGACCTCCACATTGGAGGTGACCAGGTTTTGCCTCTCTCAGCTAATGATGGTGAGCTGAGGCTTTGCACTGATGCCCAGCCTGCTGGCCCCTTTCTCCAGTCTTGCGATGTCCCCTCAGCCGTGGAGGATTCTCTCCCAGGGCAGACATCTCAGGGTGGGCTTCAGCATACAGTGAGGGGAGGCTCCAATCGTTGGAGACTGGGGAGTGGTCGTGATCGGAGCTTTTTGTTCCAGGGGCGAGAGGGGCCATTCTCCAACTCCCTTCTAAATCACTACCTGGAGCAGAAGCTCCTGGATCTGTACCAGCAATATATGATGGAAAACATGGCGAGAGAAGACTCTCACCCACACTCCATTTGCCCTCTGCTGGAGTCAGAGCTGGTCCTGACCAGCCTGGACCAGATCACTTTGAAGTTGAGTCGAGAAGGGAACCTGGATGCCAACCTGGCCAAGGACATGGTTGTGAGCTGCCTGCTGCGGGTGGCTGGTGACATGCAGTCAAGTGAGCTCAGCACTCCTATACTGCAGATTTCAAATGAGGCATCCAGGGAGCAGCTAACAGAGAATAAGGAGGAGTAACCCCAGTGTCAAGAAACTCACTTTAGACATGATAAAAATAAGATGAAACTGATGACTGCATTTTATTTTACTTTTTTGTTTTAATAGCTGTTGAGAGGATGTTGCAATGTTCTGCATATAATTATTAATTGCCAGGAGAATGTGCTGTATTTATTTTTGTGCTTTCTTTAATTATTTTATTTTATATAATAATACAATTATAATATGCAGTTATGTAATTGGCATGTTTGTATGTGAGACGTGTGTGGCATGTCTGTATGTGCATTTTTCATTTCCTAAAGGAAAACATAGACAGGACCTGAAAATTGAAACTGCGCTTTCTCCCTTTTTTTCAAATAACATTCACTTCTAACAGAACACGTCATGTCCTACTTAACTATTGTTAACACACATATACTGCACATATGACTGCCATATCTTCATCTGTTATAAATGTCTCTTTGTTGGTTAGATGCAGGAGAACATGGCGTCCCTGTCATTTAGGTAACAAAATAATATAAGATAGACTGTTTATTTCAACAGAATAAACTTGTGCTGCAAGTTTCAAATCTAATCAAAAATGTGTTTTTGCTTTTTGTTACTTCACCTGGTTGTTTGACCTTCACCATGTTGAATGATGGATGTGCAGAGTCAGACCCTAGAAGGCTGTTTCCCCATTCATCTCTTCTCTGTGCTCAACCTTAAATATGAATTTAAATTGTGCACATATGATTTTGTCGCATCACAACTTGTTTGGAAGGCAATCATGGTTCAATATTCAGCTTACGAGAGTTTCATGGAAGTGGAAGACATCTTGTTTCCAGCTGTTAAAGTTCTAAAATGAAGATGTAATAGGTGTCATTTAATGTAATGTATTTAAAGAATTTTTAACTAAATAATCAAACTTTTTTTGTGAAAAAAAAACAAAACATATCAGACTCAAATTGTTAATAAAAGCAGAGTAATTTTTTTCCCCTTAAAACATGTGGGGAGTAGATTTCTGAGCAGGGATTATAGTCCTGTCTATTGGCTATGTTGCTGAGAAGCAGAGTACAAAGCTAAATGCAATCAAATGATCTCTCAGTCATACAAATAGTATAACACCACTATCAAAACAGCTTTTAAAATAATGAAATTGATTTTTGACATCCTTGGTCATTTATTTTTATTTTTTATGCTCCCGCTATGATGGAGGTCATTTGTGACTTTCTGACAATGTGTGCAGTTTAATAAACAGTCACAAGGGGGAAGCATTATCACCAAACTTATTAACCCTGATGACTTTGACATACACCTCCTGCTCATCTCTTTTCTGTTACTCTCCCCTCCTCCTCACTGTCTGTCCATCCAGCCAACGCTTCCTATCGCCTCTGTCCTGCTGCTCCTAATCTATGATGTCATTAGGACCGGGCTATAAATCTGTAGCACGCAGGTAGTTGGGAATTAACACCAAATTTCATACAGTGTTTGTGATAGTGTTTCCTCTACTTTGTAAACAAAACACAAACTAGAGATAAGGGAATCTACACCGCATGAATAATTTTATGGAAATATTGCACAAGCACAAATGAGCAACTCAACAGGGCTGTAAACCAGGGGATCTGCACAAAACAAGTGACATGTTATTTTTCACGTTTCCCTGTATTTAAAGTGCTTTGAAAGTCCCGCGACTCCATTCCAGCTCAATGCAGCCGTGGCCTTCTGAGCCAGTGTTTGATCGGCTTCCTTGTTTCCTGTCCAAACAGAAAACCACAGGAGGAAACCGTGTTTACCGAGCTGAGCACTGAGTCGGAGCCCTGTGAAGTCTCAAGGCCACAGAGACACATGTTTGGTATTTCTGCCTCTATCCGGATTGAACATTCCAGGTACATGTTAAAGGAACCGAGTCCTTAAAGACCTAAACAAAAACACACTCTCACATATAAATATCATTCACCCAATGCCAGACCCGGCAGTGTGAGCGTATTCAAACAAACTGTTTTCCGCAGACCTTGGAAAAATGAAAAACAGACCTCTTGTTCCAGCAAAGGATGAGAATTGTTTAAAGGGCTGAAGGTAAAGCTACATACTGCAGTCTCATACACGAGGGTTGTGTATATTTATTCACAAACCTTCACCATGTTACACATAATATGCAAATTATTTACCTCTCCTTGTCATCAGATTGGAAAACATTTCATTGTGTTTTGCTTATTTGCATGCAAATACAACATAAATAGAAAAGCAAATTGCATTTCTTAATTTAATTACTAGTAGTTTTATTTAAGAAAAAGGGAGACAAAAACTGATGGAGAAGCTGTGAAATAAGAGCAGGGAGCGAATGGTAAACTGCAGTGATTTAAAAAATGGAAAAAACACACTTCTCTCATGGTCTAGCTATGAAACTAACAGGGAGGGTGAAGTGTTGGAGTGTCTTTCAGAGGTTCATAAAGTAATTTCCTTGTCACAAAGAGCTTTTAACATGGAGGGCGGTGGAAGCAAGGCCACAAGATTTCATATCAAAGTCAAGGTCCTAGATACACTCTCACTATTGTGGCTTTAATGCTCTGTAGCGCTCTGTGGCTTGCCTTTATTTAAAAAGCTTTTTGCACACTGGTTCTAAAGTCTGAGACCACTTTTCCATTGGGGAAGTGGTCTAAGACTTTCAGACCTGACTGTGTGAAGCCTTGTTAATTGGAACAGTCATAGGCTGTTTACTTATAGTTTTTCTTCCTTGGTGCAATTTAAAAACTCCCATTACAATTTGTCAAGGCCTATTGATAGTCAAGATCCTTTGAGCTCTTTACAGACTTAGACATGGATATACATGCACACACATATACACACAATTCCAGTCTTTTGCTTTTAACTCAACACTTTTGCCCATCAGCATTTGAATGTAAAGCCTCAACAAATGCAATGCTCTCACACACTTTCACACACACACACACACACACACACACACACACACTCATGTACCACACAGGCATATCGAGGCACTTAATTCAATTAACATTTGTTCAGAAGCCGAGCTCTTACTGCAAATTTCTTGGACGGCCTTGAGCAAATGTGTTTTTTTTCCAGATTATATCTACTGGAATGACCTAATGTCCAAGTGGCAGCGTGCTGGAACATTTAATGACAGCTCTGCTCTGTATCTGGCTGATTGACACTGAGATACGTAGGTGGCAGAACGGGAGAACACACATTTCCCGGTCAGTTAGCCACTCAAGGTTGCAGGGAGCCTGCAGCAGAGCGGGTGACCTTGGCTAAGCTAGAGCAGACTGAGAAAGACCTTGAGAGACAGCAGGGCAGCAGGATCTGGCGCTCAAAGAGCCAGGGAACATAATGTGGCAATGCACGACTATATATTACAGCACACAGTACCCATGTGAATGTGGATGGCAACTGACTGGAAAAACACTTTTATTCACTCACTCATGTTTATTCTTCTTTACGAGTTTAAACTGTATTTTGGTGGTGTTACTTTTATCTGAGGATCAATGACATTTCACCTGGTTGCCCATATGATTTTGCAAAATGGGTGATAAAAACAAATACATCACAATTTTGTGATATACGCACATTTATAATAATGTCTTGTTGAAAGCAACACTTTGTTCACATGGTTGATTAAATGAAAAATGATTATGATCATACACATTACAACCCCCTTTTTCTGGAGCGTTTATCCCTTGTCATGTCTCTTGTTTTTATCTGCTTATAAACCCTTTGTATGATATAAATCACCAACTACAGTCATATATCTGTTACCAGATCTTTATGAATGGATTAGACTTAATTCTTCACACTCAATTCTGTGGAGGAGAAAGAGAGAGAAAGTTGTAAGCTGATCCATTTACATTTACACTTATTCATTAAGAAGAAACTTCTGTGCAATAGGACGAACAATGAGGTACAATCCAAGCCACAAGATTCCTGGCCCTCTATCCTGACCCCAATAGTAGATTAAATCTATGGAAAAAATCAGCCTCATTTGTCACATGGAAAGCTGCATCCATCACTGCAAATCTGCACCATCCTCCCTTTAAGAATTTTGACATCTCTTTGGTCAGAGACACAGGTTTCTGAAATGAGGTCAAACAGATTGAAGTTTTTTTTTTTTTATCCAATCTGCAATAAACACATCATTTTTGATCTTTTACCTATTCTTCTAATTGAAGTTTTCTTTGTGTTTATCACATGGACCTTTTACTGGACTCCGTTTTGCCCTTTTGCTATCAGCACTTTTAATGTTTCCATTGTTTCACTGTGTTTTTGTGATATCTTGCTGCAAGATTTTTTTCTTGTGTAACAATAAAAATCTGAACTGAATTGAACATCATATTTCCTCAAAGTTCAGGGGTTTTGAGCTCAAGAGCACAATATTTACACACCTTTAAAAACTGTCTTTCAAACAGTCTTTCACTACCTCATGTAAAAGCTGTAAGAAAATTAATAGATATTCAAGTACTTTATACCTCCACAGAAAGCTCAAGGTTAATGGGCTTGAATAAAATGGAAAAAAATGTACAGGACTCCTTTTGATGCAAAAAAGTTTGTGTATGTGCACTACACTGCAAGTTAGAAATAACAGCAGCCTCACATGTAAGTGAAGTTCACTGTGCTGTCTAACCGTATACATACACTGTACGAATAGAAGCACATATGGAGCCAAAACAGAAAAGAGAAGTTGGTGTTTCAATTTCAAAGGTTTTAGTGAAATCTAATCTTTGATTGATTTATACAAAAGGTAATTAAAGAGATGGAGAAGATAAACAGCTACCACTGTGAGTCCTTATTGCTGACAGGGCCGGATTAAATGGCCAAGGGACCCCAGGGCAAAAATGAGCTGGGAGCCCCTATTAGCTCCACCCTCTATGCATTGTGTATGTTGTGGTTAGTAATTAGTATTTACTTTGTGGTAATCTGACTGTATATACATATTTAGGGCTATACAAAGTGTAAATACAGTATAAACTGAAATAGTACAAGCCTTAAAACTAGATTTAAAATTGGAGTCCTTCAACAAAACACTAAGCTTTATATTGTCACTCTAAGGCCCCAATACTGTTCTTCACTATCAAACAAATTTGCAGTAAAAGAAATATTCATATAATAATTGCCACACAAAGAACCTGAGGCCTTTGAGCCCCCTGAAAGTCTGGGGCGGTTGTTACAGTCTAACTTGACTGTTCTAAATACATGAATTTTTATTTGAAAGTCTTGAAAATATAGTGACTAAATACATGTTTAAGACCTATGCTGCCTGCCAAGGTAGCTCGGCAAAAAAGTGCCTTCTACAAACAGGAAGTTCAACAAGCTCAACAGGCATTTAGTGGAGGCCTTGGCCTTGGCAAAAGCAAACATATTTGTCAAGCAACACCATGAAAAGAGAGGGAAATTACACTGGTACAAAGAAATTGTGAAGAGGAGGCAGAATGATGTGCTAAAGCAATTTATCCAGTTAAGGAAAGCCAATGGATGGAACTTGAAAGGGTAGAAAGGAAGGAAGCATCATAGGAAAGAACCTCGTTATAAAAGAATCTAGGAGTAGATTAATAAGGGTGAAATGTGACGCTTTAAAACCTCTGTCAGCTGTCAGAGGTGAAGAGCCTGCTATGCTTTGTTTAGACACAATGCTTACAGCATTCTTGTCAGGAAGGGTCATTATACTCATATATAGACTTCTAATCAACAACAAGTTAAGCTAAATGTGACCTGTTATTGACCTGTGGTCCAATACTCCATATGTGAAACTCACTGTGCAAACTAAACATAGAAAATTGAAGATAGGACATCTGAAAAATGAATCATATGCATACTGAAATAGCAGGCGAGGCTGTAAAAGGCAGGAATGTCGTGGCTTTGTTCGGCCTCGCCGGTCTGTATAAAAGGTATGAACACTGACAGGGCAGACAGTGTTGTTCCGGAGGTAGTCACAGAGCCTGATTGATGTCTGTTGCACCTCATGCGTCTGATCACACACTGGGGGCAGCATTGTGTTGGCTTCATTTGATTCAGTGTAAATAAGCAACAGCGGCATAATGAGAGGTCTTCTTAATGACAATATAGTGAAATCTCTGTTTAAAAGGGGCTATACTTTGTCTATTGATGCAACCAGCGGTGCTGGCATCAAACCTGTGTCCACTTCTGCCTGTGATGAAACAAACTGATTACTTAAGTGGCATGTGGGCTGTTCAAGCCAGTGCAGCACCGTCAAAAAATGTGAAGTGCAGCTCTTTCTGATTCACTCGCTGTAGATGTGCTTGTGTGTGTGTATATGAATATGGTAGTTCAACATTTGAGAGAGCTGTAGTTCCAAGGGAAAGTGTTGTTTTGACGCGAAGATAACGTGATGAAAATATTCTAAACTAAGCTTACATTTAAACTAATATTGGATTGTTTCGGTGGATGTCTTTTAAAATTGTCTAAAACACGTTTTTTTTCTGCTGGCCCTGTGCACAGTAGCTCATGGCTCTACTAGTGTACTGTGTTCCCTGCTGCCTCCCCTGACTGGCAGCACACTGATCTGGTAATACACTGACTATGCATGACTACCTCACACAACCCCACATCAAATAAGCCGAACTATCGATTTAAAGCACAACAATTGTACTGCTAGATAACACAACCAGCCAGCAAGCACCAAACCACACAACTACTGAAATCTAGAATCATCCATTGTTCAACAGGGGTAAACCTTTAGTGGCTGCAGTAAATAATGGAAGCATGCAAGCAATCCATCCAACTTTTTTACACCTCATTTTCTCCTTTAAGTATAATCACACTGGCTCACATGAACTCCTACAGTCTACAGTCCTAAACTCCACTAGACAGGATGGTAATGGATTGACTGCAGCAGGTTACATTGTTCACACACTGCTGCCTCCTGGCCTATATTTGCTCATTTACTGACAACTTCCTGTCTAGCATGAGGGGGAACTACAAGACTGCTATATCTGGTCTCCTGAGGGTGTCACTGCTGTTTCCTGAGCTAAATACAGTCCAGAACAAGAGTTGTTTGAACAACAACATCTAGGCCTTACCGTTTTATGAACTAGGATGAAATGTCTGCCTGTGCACAGTGATGACACCCTGTAAGTTTGATGCTTAGTTCTACTCAAAAAAATAGAAATAAAGTGATTTGTTCAGTACAGAACAAACCATTGACCTGGCTTCATCTCGATGAACATGGGCACTGTTGTTTATTTTGAGTCAGTCTCACATGCGCCATCCGTCTTCCAAAAATATTCAGTGGCAAACCAAATCTACAGCTGAAAATAGTCCCCAAATAGACTGAGGAAAACTGTATATTCATGACCTGTTTTAAAGGATTTCTGTCTTCATTAGGAACAAATGTGCTTTGGGCTGAGAGCAACAGACAGTGTAAGGAGGTCAGAAAGTACATTCATTGTTTATTTCAGTCTTTTCATGGGATTTGCTGACAATAAGGAAAACATAAAAAAATCATTCATACACAGTTGAAAGAAGCTCTTTCCCACACTTTTCACAAGTATTATATATCCAAAACACTTCAAATCAAGGCGTAGTGTTGTAGTGAAATAAGTTGACCATACTATCTGTTGCAGGAATCTCTGTTCTTCTTGTTACTGATGATAGATCTTAATGACTCTGGCTGTGTGTTTTGATTTGTTGTCATGCTCCAGAATGAATTTGGGACTGATCAGACGCCTCCCTGATGGTATGTGTGCTGAAAATCTTTATCTACAAAACACCTGCTAACTAAAACCATCAGATAAAGAAAATGGAGAAGAAATATGAAGAAATTAAATTGTACTACCCTCTGACAAGTGGTAGACTAGAAGTACTATATACTGCACATAAGATGCACAAAATAATTGTACTTGGAAGTGATTTCCCAGCATTTCAAATGAGAATACTTTCACGTTGGCATATTAAAATATATAAAGCATTGCAAGTATGACTGAAGCAAAGCCAGACAGCATGACTCATTAGCCTGCAGGCTAATTGCTTACAGTCTGAAAGTGTTTTTCTTGCTACTTCAGGTGTGGAAGTCTCGATGAAAAATATCTCACTGAGTCATCTTGCAGCATTTTAACTAAAGAAAAAAACATTTGTACTCAAAAAATTAAAAAAAATTAAAAAAGGGAAATGAGTGAAATTTCTTAATATCCTTTATTTTGATTCTAAATGTGTGTTACAACCACAACTGCCTCACCTTTCTGTTTTTCACTCTTCACCCCTTCACCCTCTCCCATGTCTCTTCTTGTCATACCAATGTTGTTATTAATGTCATAATTTACCTCCTTATGCAAACATGACCCTGTCCTCGATATGCTGAAAGGCAAAATATTCATACTGTAGTCACTGTGAGACCAATAAAGAATGAGATAGGAGGGACATAAATTATTCTGCCATAGCTACAGTATTTCATATTTCACTCAGTGGCCTCACCACACATCACACAGACACTGCATTGCATGTGTGTCTCACATGTGTTTCCAGTAATGGCTATACATATGAAAAAGGAACATTATGTCATCGTGTGACACATATCTGGATAAGGTGAATAAATCAGCAAGGGTAAGCAGAGAGGAGGCGAGGAAAAGAGAGATGAAGGCCCTTAAATGGAAAATGCAAATAGGAGTCAGGTGAGGCAATCTGCATTTTAATCGCTGTTATGTCTAAATATATTTTTACGACATGACTGTTGAGTAAATCCTTTGTGACTTCCTGGGACGACACAGACAGAGTGAGATAACTGGAATGAAGATGTGTGTTACCAAAGTGGAGATGGTTTTAAACAGTGAGGACACTAAACTGAAGTGAACCCATCAGCGTGGCACCGGGGCACTACTGTGCTGCATGGATTCGGTAGCACATACACCCTGGCGGGTTTGACCTTGGCAGCCTCTCCTCCCTCCTCCTCCCTACATGTTAACGCCCCCCCCCCACCAATCCCCCAGGGTCCCACTCAACCTTGGCTAATTATTTCATGTCCCAGTGGCATATGTTCAACACACAATTTATCCACAACAAGGACATTACAACTGCAGTGTCCCGCCTCTGCACTGCCTCCTGCTCACTCCCTCATGTTATTGGCATTCTGTTGTAGCATGGATTGGTCTATGTACAGGTATGATACAGGTAATAATACGTTATATTTGATGCCATAAATCTGACTTTGTGTGTACCTGTTTTGTGTCACTTAAAGCAGCTATAATCAATACTTTTCATATTAACAATGGGTCAAAAAACTATTTGATGTGATGATGTGAATGGTCAGGCTCATAGTGATGAACATAAAGAATTATCACCCAACTCAGCAGTTCTCCTCAGCTCTTTTTAAAAGCTCATGATTTACAGTGCAATGAAAATCAACATGTTCCACAGTCGCCACACTCACGCCACACATCCAGTGTGTTCCTGGCCTTGAAATAGTGCACTTCACGAGACTGGGACAAGCTTTAATATCGCTCACTCATCACTACTTTTAAGACAAGAATTTCCCTAAAATAAAGTGTGAACAGTGTGAACATACAGTACATGCTCAAATACAGTTTGCTCAGATGCGGTATAAGAGTTTAAAAGCCTTGGCCTTTAGTCTATTCTTCTCCTCACAAACAACCAATGACAGTGACTGTGTGACTGACCCACCAACATTATTGTTCCTATATCCTCCATAGCTTCTGTGCTTCCAAAGAGCCTCATAAACCTATCCGAGTTTCTGACATGATTTTGGCTGTGTTCACAAAACCTCTGAACGTCTGAACTCCTAACTTAATATCAAAGATTTTAAAGACTTTAAAAAGACCTCTCAACTAATCCTTTAATTCAGTTTAGATCACTGAGCACCCGTCTGCCTCATTACAAGGTTAATGTTAAAATGAGTCCTTTGATGAGAGCACGGCTGGTGCACCCATCTAACCAATCTCAGCTGAAAATGACCTGCAGATGAACTGCGAAGATCTCAGTCATCCGTGGGTAGAACTCCATGCTACAAACCCTAAGTACCAAATCTCCCATAGGTTTTCACTGTAGATTTTTTAGCTAAATAAATGAATGAATAAATAAAACCGCAACCTGGATTAATTGGTGTTGATGTGACAAACACTGCACAATGAAAAGATGAAAATAGTTTGACACCCTGTGAAATACAGTGTCTTTACACAGGTGGTTCTTGCTGGTAGTTGATTGCCAAGTGGTCTGGCTGAGTTCAAGACTCCCGTGCTCAGTTGTAGAGTGACCCAAGGGTGCAGTTTGAGGGGCATCATGCCCCAGATGTCAATGTGTCTCATCACTCCTTGTATTTAACCTACAACTGGGATCTGAGTTAAAGGCTCCCTTCATACTGAGCAGCAGGAGTTCCTCTTTTTGTTATACTGTCACAAAATTTGTGACAGTATATTGAGGGTTGTGACGTTGACAGGTGTGAATTTTATGAGAGAGACTCCAGTTCACACACCTCTCATGAACAATGAGACAAGCTGTGTTTGTTCATAGAGAGCTTCTCTGCATTGCTGAGTTGTTTCACTTACTGATGTTGTTACTACATAACACCTACTACACAACTGTTAAAGAACATCTCTGAACAAAGGCAGTGGATCCCCCACCCTCCGCTATATACGATCACGTATCATCACAGTGTGGTACTTAGATCATGTGAAGACCATGGAGCTAACTCCGTGTAACTGTCTCCTAGAAAATATGTTTGTATACAGGTAATTAGCAAATACATTTTGAAAGAAACATAATGCAGACTGGATTACATTTTTTATTAATAAATATATCTGATTTAGAAATATTATATCCACTTGTAGTGACTGCAGCATTATTAAACATTTTTATGACTGTCTGGTTAAAACCAGCTGAAGTGGATCTAATTTATACTATTCCCAAATCACAAATTTGTATCCAAGGCTTAAAGGGTATTTACACAGGATATGATTCAATAAGACAGAACAGACAAGCCTCTGTTTTAATCAATACAGATGTTTACACTGATTGTGCAATGACTTGTGTCTGACTCACACTTTACATGTGAACCATATGTCCATCATTCAGGCTTGAAGATTTTCTTTCATCTTGTGCGTGTACAAACAGTAACTGTGCATCGGGCTGTGAGGGTACGTAACGGAAATACAAGGCTTGTGTAAATCCTAACGAGTATGACCTTGATACAACAAATATGATCAATGATTTGTGTCTCAAAAACAAATAGATGGCAGTCAAGAAATAAAATACTAAAAAAGTAAGATACTTGTTGACATCATATAAGGCTGCATCGGCAGGGTCCCGAGATATTCTAGCCACTGTAGTTCATTTTGAGTCAATCCAACATACACCATGTGCAGCTATATTCACAAGAACAAAAAATGTGTATTAAATCAGAGCTGAAAATAGTCCCCAGTAAATGCCAAACATATAGGTGAGCCGAGTTTAAAGATTTATGTCTCAGGAGAAGCAAGTGGTCTTAATGCTGACTAACGCAAACAGGGGAGAGAAGTCTGAACGTTTTTAGGAACTGACTAACACTGGATTTGTTAACAGTAATAAAAATATAGAATAACATGGGCCTTACCCTCTGATGTGAAATGATATGACTTACAAGACTTGTAGTGATCACTTTACAGCAGTTGACACCATTATAGGAAAAGAGACTACTGAGATTTCTAATATGACCATCATTCTTATTATTTGTCGTGCTGTGTTGTCTTTTCACGTTTTGATTTTTGGATTCACTTCAGTGTTTGTCTGTTTCTGTATATACATTATCTTTATTGTATTCTCTGATTCACAAAATAAATCAAGACAAAGTAAAAAAAAAAAAAAGAAAAAAGGTTTTTTACCTCACTTTTTAATCCAGCACATTGAAAGCAAACTTGTCTTCTTTCTTCCTATAACACACAAACCCACTCTCACACACACACTCATACACTTTCACTCTGCTGTAAGTTGGTGACATGAGTCCTTGGAAAGTGCAGTATTCAATTTGTAACTATTATGGAGACAAGGACACAGTCCTTTATGTGAGCAGCCACAGAGAGAAAATGGAGGCAGTCACTATAGCAACCGCCAGAAGAGCGCCCAACAAATCAACAAACAATGGAGTACAAGACTTTTCCAGGGGAGCCATTTAATGCAAAGCCTTGAATCATACAAAGTTGTCCTCTTAAGTTTCTGAGACCTGTCTTGGAGTGTCTGTGGGTATCTAAGGCCCGAGTGTTTGGTAAAAAACCTTGTGTTTTTCTTCACACTTGTGTTTCAAGGACATCTTGGCTGAATTTGCCAAAGAGCTGTCTTCTTGGGTCATGGCAACCTCAGAGTTTCATTTGTGTGATCAGCCTTCAGGAAATGCTCACTGTTGCAAAAGTACATAACATAAGAATACTCACTTATTGAAAACACTTTGTGTATTTGCCTGAGCAATCTCCACATATTGAAAAAGTCAATGGTTGGAGTTTCAAAGTAATAGCTGGAAACGTAGATTAAACATCGTCAAAAAATAAGTTTGTCTTTCCTGTAGTCAATTCAGCTAAGAGGCTTTGAGAAATGCTAATGGATATTGAGACAAATTTCACCTTTTAATATTGAGTTTAATCTTTAGAATTTACTTTGTCTTTTCTTCCCAATTTAATTCTCCTTGTTGCTCTTACATTCCCATGCCCCTTGTCTGAGTGGCTTCTTTGGTTCTGACCTTGCTCTAAATTTCAGACACAAAGCTGCAGCATGGCTGATGCAGTCTGACTCGGACTGTCTGGGTGTCACAGCAATTAGTTTGAGAAGTACAGATCACAGACAGATGAGCGTGTGCGTGTGTGTGTGCGCGTGTGCGTACATATGAGCAATTAATTTGTTTTTACACTTTTTACTACTTTTTTGAATTAAAAGAAAAGTAAATTCTTTTGGTGTGCTGATATTTGAGTGCAGATCAGTCATTGATTTGAGTCAGTGATGCTGGAATATGATGGTTTACTAGTTATAGACAAATACAATGTTAACAGGGTTCTGTGTTTTGTAAGAAGCAATGCTCATATCCTTAAGGTTATGTGATAAGGCTGTGAAAGGGCCTCCCCATGCAGAGCCTTTTTAAACTGGGCTTGGGACCAGCAGGCACAAGGCCAGAGAAAGAGTCTGCTCCATATCACAGAAAATTAACAACAAATTGGACTTTTGAAGCTGATATCATATCTCTGACTACTTTATTTGATGGTATAGCTTACTGAAACAAACTTTTTTGGCAATGAGTCCAATACACAGTATGTTTTTGATGTTAAATCTAAACTTTCTGCCAAAAAAATCATAATCTATTCGATTTTTTAAGACATCAAACCTCGGCCATTCCAATGAACAGGATTCAGACTGGCTACCTACATGAGGGATTCACAAGAAACAATACCTGCATGTGACCCAGCTCATTTTTATCTCTCTTATAGCAGCCTCCTCCTGCACTGTTATTAAGTGTTTAAAATATGAGTGTATAAAATCCTGATCTTTACAATTTTTAGGTCTAAACAAGACATACAAATGGGTGTCATTGCTGTAACAATGGGCAAGTGTCAAATAGCATGACGAAGGGGTAGCAGATACAAACTGAAAAAATAGGTCGTATTAAGATACCGCTGATGCAAACATGAAACAGTTAAACTAGTAAAACACAGGATGGTTTTGAATATGAAGCAGCCACAAGACACACAACATATTTGTCATTGTGGTTCTGCTGAACATGATTAGATTTAAAAATGTTTCTGTAAATTAAGACAAGGGTAATTTCCAGCAGTTTTCAACAGCGGAACATTTTTAAATGTTGTGGGGAGTAATGTAGTCTCACTTAGGTACACCTATCTCCACAGCGCTGTCAGCGTTGGAGAATGATGCTGCACCCATTACCTTTCTGCTATAGGTATTTCTTAAACCAATCACAATTGTCTTGGGTGGCGTCGAGCCCAGGATACGACGACGGTTCTCCTGCAAAATAGTATCGGGGGAACTTGTTTTGGTC
>NW_019523482.1:319727-397075 GCF_002814215.2 Seriola lalandi dorsalis | reverse complement strand
CAAACCCCCCCCCCACCCCCCTTCTCTGCTGCTTCCCATCCTCCTTCAGTGACAGAGGCAAGGAGAGCATTGAATCATGACATCATAATTCACCAGCTCCTGTTTTCACGGTTAAATCAATATCAGTGTGTCCGAGTCAAGGTTGGAGGCTGGCCTTCACAGCTCAGCTCTTCCTACTTCTTTCTCATAGAAAATCATATAAATTGTCCCTAAAATAATTAAGCCTTCAGATCTGTCGCTGGCCTATATTTTTTACCAGCTCCTGTCTGATAAACAGCACTGCCAGAGAGTCAAGGTAATGCTGAGAATAGAACCGGGCTCTGATTCCTTGTCTGTCTGTGCCTCTCTCTTCCTTTTTCCTTTTCTCTCATAATCAGTTTAATTAACCCAGCCTATTCACTACTGCTGTTCACCTCCAGTGTTTCATTTTACACTTACACTTTGCCATCAGGTTGAAATGTCACATATTTAATATTTTATTTGAGCCTTTATTAACCTTTCACAGGTGAGCAAAAGATAGTTGGCTGATTTTATATCATTGTCTGTCTACTGTCTTGCAAAAATGTCCTTTTATAGGGCTGTGTATTTAATATGTGAGAGAACTGAAAGGTGTGTGTGTGTGTGTGTGTGTGTGTGTGTGTGTGTGTCAGATAGAGAGAACAGGAGAGGAAGAGGTAGGGAAGGAGGAGGTGCCTGAGTCTGGGGAGGCGGAATATGCAGAGAGTCTGAACAAGCTCAGCAAGCGCAGGGACAGACGGGAGCTAATATAAATGTGCTGCCCTTCAATCGGGGCTATCAGGGGCTAAGAAAACAGCGCTACCTGTGTCACTGACCTCCGGCGCTTCAAAGAGACAGCGGGACGCGCCTAGCTCCAGCGGCCATGGCCACGCTGGATGGCTGCCGCTGTCGGGGTGCCAGCGGCCGAAACAACAACAGCATCCTCTATAGCATTTTAAAAAGTGACAGCCTTGCGACCGCCGAGGAGCAGCAGCAGCAGCAGCAGCAGCAGCAGCAGCAACAGCAGCAACAACAACATCCCCAACAACAACAACAAACACTGCAACACTTGTTCCACAAGACTTCCTCTTCCTCCTCCTCCTCCTCCTCAGCCCCAGCCTCGCTGCAGGAGCTCCGGCAGCAGGCTTGCTCCTGCGGCTCCACACGGCGCCGAGGTGTCCTTCGCTCCCCGCAGGTGACGTGCAAAGCCGCGTCGGCGGTTCTGGTGAAGACGCTGCGGTTCGTGAAAAACGTCCCCTGCTTTCGCGAGTTGCCGGAGGACGACCAACTGATGCTGATCCGAAGCGGCTGGGCACCCTTGCTCGTACTGGGGCTCGCACAGGACCGAGTGGACTTTGAGACCACGGAGACCGTGGAGCCGAGCATGCTGCAGCGCATCCTCACGGGTTTACCGGACAGGCAGAGCGAGGCTCTGGCCGGCCAGAGCAGCAGAGGAGCAGTCGGGGTCTCTGTCGTAGATATCGAAGCTATCAAAGCTTTCCTGAAGAAGTGCTGGAGTGTGGATATCAGTACGAAGGAGTACGCGTATCTGAAAGGAGCCGTGCTGTTCAACCCAGGTAGGTCAGGGTTTTCATACCTGTGCATCAAACGTCTTTAACACAGGTGACACACACTGACTTATAAGTGCAGACCGTCAGAGCATTATAATGGCTATGTCATTAAAATATGCTTATTGATAAGCTATTATGCGACTGTGTCAGAAGTTTTGTTTATTTGGAAAGTATTGACCTAATATTCATGGACAAGATGAATACTTACTTATTACTTAATGTATTCTGAAGTTTTCTATCAATAACTTTGTATCATTGAAATTGATAGAAGGTGCCATTAATCCACACAGGCCTACACAAGTCCACATGTTGTCATTTCACATGTAGGAGTTTAGATAATAAACAGGTTTCACCTCTTACTGATATTTGCTTATATTTACACCATGCTGTGTGGAAACCATACTGAACTTTCTCCACATTCTCACTTTCATCTCCCTCTCCATTACACTTACTCTCCTCCCCCTTCCTCTCGCCTCTCCTCATGCTGACCCCAGACCTGGAGGGCTTGCGCTGCCTCCACTACATCCAGTCTCTGCGTCGGGAGGCGCACCAGGCTCTGAACGAGCATGTCAGGCTGATCCATCGCGAAGACACAACACGGTTTGCCAAGCTGCTCATAGCTCTGTCCATGCTGAGGGCCATCAGCCCGCCGGTGGTCGCCCAGCTCTTCTTCAGACCCGTCATAGGGACCGTCAACATAGAGGAGGTGCTCATGGAGATGTTCTACGGGAAGTAGGTCACAGTCCATAGAAGTCTGAGGTGAATTCAGCAGATTCAGCTGCCAGGTGGACTGAAATGCTCCAAGCTCTTATTGGGTAGGGGGTGAGGGCAGATGAAGAGAATATTAGTGACTGAATTTGCAACTACTGTGTGTGGAAGATCTTCAAAGGCTGTGAAAGGACCAACACAGGCAAGAGACTGTGTGTGTGCATGTGAGAATGAAAGAGAGCGTGATGAGGGTAAGAGATGTGTTATGAGAGAGGAAAAATACAAAGCAGCTGCTGGAATTCCTAATTTATTTGTTTTTATATATAATATTTTTCTATAATAAAAAGAATACTCTCTGAGCTGTTTATTTGTTATACTGTACTTCTACCCTTGTGTGTGTGATCTCAGCTCTAATTGCAGACACACTTTCCAGTGAAGCAAGTGTGAAATCAGACCTAGACAGAATCTTATGTAGAAGATAATAGTGTCACCGCGTAAATCTGACGTATATCACCTTGTAAAATCTGACCTCAACTGATTCATGTCAGCTACTGTTTACAGAAGTTATTGACATAGAGTTTTATTACGTCAACTAAGATGAGAAAGCCGCAGTTTGGTTATTCACACCAGCTGTTCACTGTCCAGTACAGCAGGTAAGTCAGAGAGTTCACGTGTTTGTGAAGTCTGTATTCTAGTTTTTCTAAATAGTAGCGACAGGCCAGGTTAGACCAGAGTGCAACAGTATACCACACACACACACACACACACACACACACACACACACACACACTGAAGTAAAAAGCGCCTCAGGTAATGTTCTACCTGTTCTCCAACTCTGGCCACTGCAGTGTAATTTTGTGGATACAAACTAAGATGCCCTTAGCGTTAAGTATCTAGGGAAAGGATGGAGGACTTTCTCATGAGGAAAAAAAAAAATCTATCTATAACCTGCAGAGGAAAAGCGTCTGGAAATTGCACAAAAAGGCAACGGTAGTTAGATTAGGCTTGTGGTATCATCATTATACAGCATTTGGTTACATTTATTCTATAAAGACTTACCTGATGAAACACTGTACAACGAGAATATTCACCTTGGACAATGGGGCAAAGACTTCCTGCTGTTACAGTACACACAGTCTGACCAAATGGTTTTATGAAACTGAGTCCCTGGACACCTGATTCCTGCTTCCAGCAGGTAGAATACTTAGTCACTGTTCAAAGGCCAGATGGCCTGTACCTGTGCTCGGTCCCTGTGGCTTTGTTTTGGCCCACTCTGACAAAATAACCTGGCCAGAAGGTTAGTATTTTACATTTAGATATGCCCTGCTCTGCCTGCTTTAGGATTAGGAAGTCCTCAGGTCTTTTAGCAATACCACAATGTAGAAACACTCTGATACAAGTGCTGCATTCAAAGTAAAAGTACTGATGTATAAGCTTAAAAATATACTGAAAGTACCAAAAGTAAAAGTGTTTTTTATTAGGGATGCCACGATACCAGAAGTTTGGTAGTCCAACAAAGGTCCACAATTCTCAACACCAGTAAAAAAAAAAAAGCAAAAGACTGCCACACACACACACACACACACACACACACACACACACACACACACACATATATGAAACTATCAATTTAAAAAGTCAGTGTTATATATTGACAGACTGAGTGGTAATGACCCTGCTAATGTTGCACCCTGCTAACATTAGGAGCTGTAGCTAACTCTTAGCCTAAACAAGCTAACGTTAGCCTCTGTGAACGTTGTGTGAAACATGGCTACAACAGATGTCAGCTCTCACAATTCACAAACAACAATGGTAACAAGTCAGGACATTAACACTTTCACGACACGTTGTTAATACAATTTTAACAACTGAAACTGACTCACCCCCGAAGTCTGTGTACAGATGCGGACGTCTGTCTTTGAGCTGCTCAGATAAGTTTGAGCAGTTTCCTCCTTTCATTTGAAACGCTCTGTAGCACCGTGTTGCAGACTGGACGTGACTCCTGCTTGACTTTAACTTCTCCCTGATGGTCCGAGTCAAATACTAAATATCTCCATGCACCAGCCTTGCCGTGTTTTTATTATTATTATTTTTTTTGTTTACAAAAGTAGTGGTGGACCTGTTGCTGCCATTTCACGTGTTGTTGTTATTGCTTACTGGGCCTGCTTTCTTCTTCTCTTGAAGTTTGTTGTCAGACCTCGAGGCCTTTGCGTCTATTATACTGCCCTCGTCAGTTGGAGAAGAATCACACCGACAGTACCTTTGGTACATCGACTTGGTATCAAAGTATCGGTTCTCGTGACATCCCTTCTCATTATGCAGAATTTCTTATTTCAGAATAATGTGTATTATATTATAATAATTTATTTATTTATGTGAGCGTCACTTAAACATTGCAGTTAATAACTTTATATAGCCTACTGCTGGGTAGCGTGTATTATCATCTCTTAATTTCTAATGATACGTCATAATTTATTTGTTGATTATATTTTGTATAACCTATCTGAACCTGCAGAGTAACTGCTAACCATACAATTAAATAACTGAAAATAAGGAAAGTAAATAAATTTAGTGGAGTAAAAAGTACAATATTTGCCTCTAAAATGTAACGGAGCACAAGAGGAAATACTCAAGTAAAAGTACAAGAAACTCGCAATTCTACCAAAGTCTAGTACTTTGTTACGTTTCAGCACTGTACAACAGAGGAAGAAAAAATGAAGTAATGAGAAAGAGAGACATACATCTTCTCTGCTGAGAGGAAAGTTAGAGAAAGTTTTCTCTCTCAGTCAGAGAACCACCGGATCATGAAATGGCCTCTTGTTTCTGTGTAGACATTAAAACTGGGAGCATTGCCATCAGTGGCTGTGCAACAGCAACAGCATATGGATGCTGACTGTGTGTGTGTGTTTGTGTGTGAGAGAGAGATAGAGAGAGAGAGAGAGAGAGAGAGAGGCACAGAGTGAAGGGCAGGAGGAGGTATATTGTCACACAGTCACATAGCAGGAGGGTTTCAGCAACAGCCTTATTAAACGCTCTTTGATGTAGAGTGAAAATGAGCAGTGAGAACAATAGTATCATCAGCCACGTTCCTGTGCCTGGGGGTGGGGTGGGGGGGGGCACAGCCATTAACCAGTGTTGTATGTTTATCAGCTAGAAAATCGTCTGTTAGGACAAATGAACAAAATAACAAAAATTAATTGCCAGCAATTTCATCAAATTGCCATCTAGTTTTTCAACAAAAAATCCATGAAGAGATGTTTACAAGAACAGTAGGATCTTCATGTGGACCTCAAAGTACCAGGCTTTGCCCCTGGCCTATTTTTGACTCCAGTTCAGCACAGACTAACCACGTGCAATGGAAATGGAAAGGCACTGGAACAAAGGAGGTGCAGACACAAATAAGCAGGGCCATGAAAAAATGAAATACCAATTGATCACACACCTCCTGGTGGTCTGATAAGACATTGCAGGAAAAGATTAAAATGACACACACACAAACACACACACACACACACACAGAGACACAGAGACACACACACACACACACACACACACACACACACACACACACACACACAGAGACAGACAGACACACACACACACACATGCCACTGTGGACTTTGCTCTGAAGACATTCTTATTCCTGTCTGCCTCCTCTATGTGTTCCCTTTCGATGGGACCTATTTTCTCTCCAATTAAGTCCTTAATTGCTCTGGGTAATAAAGACTCTATTAATTCTGTGTCTGCTAATAAAACTCCAGCTGTCTGGTTCAGAGGCTGCCAACATGCAACAGTCACCAGCTCCAGTTGCGGTTGACAACATGTTGTGTGTGCGTGCATGTGTGCATGCCTCCAAATGTCGGCATCATTTATTAAAAAAAAACAAAAAAACACAGCCAAAGTAAATTCCAGAGGTTGTGGTTAAATTATTTTTCATTGATGCTGCTAGCACTGTTTTTTTTCTTTGTGTTTGCATAGTCTGAAACCATCTTAGCCCCTCTATGCACCCTAGCACGAACAAAACTGTCCATCCTCTTTCTTTTATGGTAACAAACTCAGTCTTCATCCCTTCCTCTGCCTTTAACTCTGCCAGTGTGTCCCAGTCTTTTTCCTCTGCCCCAGTTTCTCTTTTTTGCTCTTCTCTCCTGGGATTGACAGAGAATCAGTAAATCTGCTTTCTGTTTCTGTGTTTACCCCTTGTAGGTAGTGTTTATCCCCAGGAGATGGCAGTGTTTGGCAGCACTCAAACACTGTTGTGTTTTAAAAAAAGAAAGTCAGGCATCAAATGAGATTTCTTGGCTTTAAGCCAAAACATATTTGGCAAATATCAGTCTATTTAAAAAAGAAAAAAGAAAAAAGAAAAAGAGAGGTGATCTTTTTGTGTTTTCTGCTGCTATCTGGCAGGATGGAGAGATACATGGGGAAAATGAGGAGAGAGTAACAGTGATGGCACGTAATAAATGTCCCCAGCCAGTAATGAACCAAATGAAACGGCAGTTGTATGATATGTGCTCTAGCCTACTAGGCCTCAGAGAGTTATCAGCACATTTTAAACAGTCATATTCCTATCATAAGCTCCATTATTACACACTGTGCAAATTATGACCTTTCTTTCTTCGCCCACTGTATTGACAGTCTGCTGTAAAAGGGTATGGTGTTATGTTATTTGTTTCTTACAGTGAAAGAATAATTGGAAGAACACACACAGTCCAAACATACATATGGACATTTGCTCCTTCTTCTGTCCTCTGGGCACAGTACAATATACGCTCCATGTTGTATTGTTTGCAAAGAACATTTCAAACTGTCCCCTTAGACGTTTGTTTTCGGTGTCTGGATTTAAATTAATTCACCTTGTGGTTATTTAAGAATACAATCAGAGAGAGCAGATGGCGTGAAAAAGTACATACAAGCACACACAGTTTTACGCATTAGCCACCACAACAGCAGTTGGCAGTTGTAGGCGCAGTTTTGTTGTGTACTTTTCAAAGGAATTTCATCAGGAGACAATGATGCTTCTTTATTTTCCCAGAGTCCAATCACTGGTTCAACTGACAAACTCACTTTTCAACCCATTAGTTGATGATCATAGAGATCATAAAGCCGTCATAGAGTGTGATGATTTTTCCATTAATGTGCCGGCTGAGAGAGTAATCAGATGTGTAATGGGTGTTAGAAAATACTGACAACAAACAGTCAAAGGTGGACACAAAAGAAAAACATCAAAAGGAAATCAATGTTTTTAATGTGCAGTGAGAAAGTAAGGGCAACTGATAATGATTGTGTTTCTATAAAGATAGACATTTCTTTCCAAGTGAAAATTGTGTTTATATATTTATATAAATATCTATATTATATATAGAATACATATCTATTTGCTATGCATACTCAAAAATCACACCTTCAAATATATTTAAAAAGTCTTTCAAAACACAAATGTTTTCTTTTCTTTCCTTAAACATGAACTATCCATATGAACCAAAGTAATTATCAAGATGGGAATAATATTGTGTTTTAAAAACCAAAACATTGAAAATGCTTTACTTTTGAATCTAGAACAGTAGAGGACATATTTTTTCATGTTGGATTCAAAAGCCACCTTAATCTCTTAACAAACCAGGAATCACATTGCAAGGATACAAAACCAGCATAACACTTATACACAAATCCCCTTTCTATGGTAGATGAAATGCAAATAAGTATGACTTTTCAAGCAAACTCTTTTCTGTTATAAAAATAGAATTCTTTTTAAAATAATCTACAGATTTCTTTTTAAGGTGAGGCATTTCACTATCACTCTAAAACAGCAAGGCTGTTTGTTTCAATAGAAAATATGAAGCTTTAGAGAGAGATCTGCCAGTCTATCGGTCTATCTGATTGGAGAGGACCAGCACTGTCCCCCAACCGCTCCACCTTCTCGCTGTCACAGGACGGTGTGTGTTTGCCAGCTCCTCCTTCTTTTTGCATATTCTATGATTTTTTTTAAAAGTGAGTTTCCTTTTAAACTAGATACACCTTTTACAGGTAAACAAAAAGAAGTTTCAGCTCCTTGAAGCTCCTGAAATGTCCAGGCAATTCCAAAGGTGTTAAAAAATGTTCTCTTAAACTACATAAAGATTGAAAAACAAACAAACAAAAAAAGAAATACAACAGCGCAGGTACATGGACATACTGGTTTTCCAAACAAGCGCATTGAAATAAGAATAAAAAACAAACTAAAAAGAGAAAACAATAAAAAATATACAACTCTGTATAACAAGGTAAAGCAAAGTCCTACAGTAGAGAAGGCAACAAACATGATTGAAAAAAACAAAACAAAAGAACAAAACAGGAAAACACTGATGCTACAAAGAAATTGAAATATATGTACAAGACCCTGTTTTCCTTGTGTTTGTATGTATGCACATTTGTGAGTGTGTGTGTGTGTGTGTGTATGTATGTGTGTGCGAAATTGCCATAGTGTGTTGGTTCTTTAATGTGGAGTCCTTGCAAGTCTGTCTCTTGCTAGTTTGATGAAACATTGTTTTCTTTATATCTCCTGCAGTTTCACATAGAAAACATCCCCTGTAACACAGGCGCCGTCCTCTTGAAAAAACAAGGGTAGCAGTGTTCAAAAACCGGCTGCATCTCCGTGACTTGCTGCTAGTTAACAACAGGTGGAATCAAATGGATCCAAAACACTTTTCACCAAAGTCATGAGCATGAACTGTGTTCCACCGTGTGTACCAGACTGAGCCCAGCCACGTCTGACCCTGACTGATCCTCCTACAGCCGATGCTGAGCCGGGTCATCATTACCAGATGACGCTGGAGATGCTGGTTTCTCTTGGCAGCAGAGGGAGCATGGCGTTGTTAGCATGTGCCTCCTCCAGGCTGTGCTCTCGGCTCTTCCCAGGAGGCCTCTGTCCATTCAGCAGTGTTAGAGGGATGTTGCAGTAGGTGTGCTGGTTCCCCAGAGAAGAGAGAGGTGGCAGGGTCCCGCCTGGGGGTATGTCATACTCGTAGCTGCGGTAGTAGTGTTTCTGCCTCATGGTGGTGTGGTAGGTGTTGTGGAAGGAGGAACGCAGCTCAGGGTGGGCGGTGGCCATGGCGGTGGAAGTGGCTGCTGCCATGGAGATGGCGGAGACGGTCTGCAGCTCTCCGAAGGGGCCCTGCTCGCTGACGTCCAGCGCCGGCTCGTGGGTGAGCATGGGCACTGTGCGCCTGAACGGCATCTCGTACTGCAGCTGCTTCCAGAACTTGGAGTTGAGCTTGTTGCTCTTGGGGCCACGCCACTTGATGACGGTGAGGGTTTTAATGGTATGCTTAAGAGCCTCTACCTCCTGGTAGTTCATGATGCCACGCAACTCGGCGCATTCGATCAGGATGACTTTGATCTCGCCAGTCACCAGCATGTTGCGCAGCCGCGTTTCCAGCTCAAAGATGCTCCAGCCTCGCCGCACCACATAGTTGGGTGTCATAACTATAATGAGGCGTTTGCTCTGGTCGACACAGCGTGCCACATCCTCTATGTAGGCTGAAGGAAAAAAAGAAAAGAAAAATAAAAAAGGCATGAGAGAGGCAAGAAAGTTGAGTAATGTGCATTTAAAATGTTTTGAGTTAAAGATGTTAAATGAGTGCAGGACCACAACACTGAACAATGATAGATGAAGACACAGCACCAAACACAAAACACGAGACAGTGACAGGTGGTTATTTTCTAGCACTCATTTTAGTCTGTAGTTTATAGTGTGAACAGAAAGACAGCAACTGCATATGTGTGTGTAGACACATATCTAAAATCATGGTTCTTTGTGAAGTTGAATATGTCTTTAGCTCTAAAGCAGTGTAAAGTATTATTCTATGTATTGTAATCAATTGTCTGAGTGGAGAGCAGCCCCAAAGACCAGTGCTGCGCTAAATAGCGTCAGATTAATAAAGCTACACAGTCAATAAGACTAAGCTGAGTTGCTGTCCATTGAAGTTGGCCTGATGTTTCAGATCACAACAACAGAGCCACTCTAAGTGTCTTTTTGAAACTGGAGCAGGTAAATGACAGCAGCTGACAGGAGAGGAGAAGACTGAGGGCGAGTACCTCCAAAGAGTCGCGTGTCATCCTGGTAATGCTCATTGGTGAGACCTAAACATAAACATTTTCACATTCAGGTCACAGGCAGAACACAGTACACAGACACAGAAACATACTCAACACAGTCGAGAAAGTGGCCGCCTCTCCTCTCACTCATCTTTTTTATTTCACATATGATTAATCACATTCCATGTTTCCCTGATTGGACATTCATCTACAACGATTTTGCTTGGCACTGATGCTGGCGGCAATTTTCTTTTGATTAAAGGAAAGGAGGCAGCTCAGTCAGCAGGGCTCAGAGCCTTTGCACATTTCCCACTGATGTTTAATTCTGTCTAGGACGTGTTTGTGTTTTATCAGTTCCACAAGAAGCCTACAGTACAAACACACAGCATCACTACTAACTAGAGCACACTGTGTACCGCTGGCACAGACTGGCACTACTAAGCAGAGTTAGCACGCATGAGAATATGTTCAGACAGAATTTTCATGGATTTATTAATGCATGGATGAAAATCAGGGAGGATGATAAATTTGTTCAATACAGCAGCTCTCGGTACACACTACACACTGCGTTCCAATATCTGTAGTACATAGCCTGCGAAGAGCCAGTGAAGAAATACCATAATCTTCCCATTTCATCCGGAGAGGTTTAAGGGGATACAAGAAACACAGTTCTGGCTGACAGTTCTGGGCTGATTGTGTTTGATTGTTTTCTCCCTTTTGCCTTAATTTGGAAATCTGGATTAATCATCTAGTCATCAACTGTGAATATACTCAGCTGGAATCTGCCCTACGAGCACAAAACACTGAAACACAAGACAGTGACAGTGAGAAACAACACTGAAGACAAACAACACACAACAAACACTTCAAACTTTGGCAAACACTACAGCAGCTACAGCAGCTGTTAATGCCCTCACACTCCACTACGGTATGTTACATGAACATACAGTATGTGTGCTAGCGTGTATACACAGCCGGTCACAGTGCTTACTTCCTGTTGGAATCAGGTCTCGATCTGGGATGAAGAGTTTGTAGCCGTAATGTTTCTCCAGGACGTCAGGGAGGATCTCCAGGGCAAAGCGTTCCTCCTCCCTGGTCTCTTGACTCCACTGGTCCGGGTCCACTTTGGTGTAGGACAGGTACGCATCGTAGTCTTTGTTTTCTGAAAAACAGAAAAATCATTTACTGAATATCCTGCATCCCTGTCTGACTTTACAGCAGAGTTCATACGAGACAAAAAGAAAATTTGGATGTAACTTCACTCCATCAGTTTATTTCTCCTCTTCTGACAAAGTTTGTTTTTCAACAAGACACAAAACCTTCGGTGTAATTTACATATTACTGTAATATGCCTCTATAAAAGCCTCAGGTCAGGGCTCTGTGCAGTCCAGTCGAGTCCTTAACAGGAACAAAGTGACCTGGTTCAACAAATAGGCCCAGACCAAGAAAAAAAAAAACATTTGTGGACAGTGGTGTCAGTCTACTTTTGTCCATTCAGTTTATATGAGAAACAAATTAGAGTAGACACAAAAATACCCAGATCATGATTCAAGCAATATCCTCTTCCCCACCTCAAAATGATTTCCCAGAGGAAAGGGGGAAGAACTGAAAAAGCAAGAAGATAGACGATGGGGAAAAAGCTCTACTGGTGACATGTTCAGTAAGCCCTAGTCATTATGCTCTGTAGAAACTGGAATGTGGGCCAGCCAAAAAGGAAAGAGAGGGGCTTTTTCACAGAGTCTTTGAGGAGCGCATGCAGCTTTGAAACTCACTGGAAAGGCCAGGGCTGTGCTCAGAAAGGATCCAAACATCAAACAACGCTTTCAAATTAGCAACCAACCTTGCAAATTAACCACCTAGCAAACTTGGAAAATCAAAAACAGCTTGTATCAGTGGTCCCTGACGGTATGACTTAATCATGTGGAAGTTTGAGTCAACAAAACAGTGTGTAATAGATAATTCATGCTACTGTAGAAACAATCCAGTGATTTAAAAATGAGTTCAGTCTTTCCAGAATTTTTGAAAAGAAAACAGGCAAGCTCAAAATACAAAGCAAAAAAAGAAAGATACTGGGATATAAACAGACAAATCCGTTACTGACGCTAAAGTTAACTATGTTCTGTAAAGAAAACAAAAAGTTGCCCTCCAATTTCAGGCTGTTTATGCTCCTATTTGCCGTTCAGGGAAGGAGCTTCGAGCCTATCCAGTCCCCTTGTACCACAATCTGGCCTTTGACAGCAAAGAGTGGGCATCATTCCATGACTTATTGAGACTGATCTCTTTTTAAATGGGCAACAAATTGAAAATCTGTCTCCGCTGTTCCCTATGCAGCCATTGTAGCAACGTACACACACCATCACGTGCAGCAGGAAGAGACACACACACACACACACACACACACACACACACACACACACACACACACACACACACACACACACACACACACACACAAAACCGTATTCACACAGGTAAACAGATAGACACACACATTCACACACATGAAAACAAACCAACAAAGGCACATACACAATCATCAATGCTTGCATGACATTGAAGTTTGGACAAGAAAGACCCGATGAAGAAAAATGGGCCTCGGGCAGAGAGAGAATTTTTTTTAAGATGCTCTGTCTCTACCTCCATCCACGTCCTCGCTGCCAAAGTGCCTCCTATAGAAAAGCATCAGCTCGATCTTGTAGCATTTGTAGAGGGAGATGAGAAAGATGAGCAGCAACAGGATCGCTCCCAGCCCTCCTGCCAGCTCCACCGTGTACATGAGCTCTGCTGAGGACAAAACACACGGAACAGAAGATGTTTAAAAATGCTGAGACAATCATGGGTCGAACTTCATTCACAGTTACGTGTGTTATGAATACACAAAAAGAGGTTATTGATTCGGCACCAGGTTGGACTCGAGAGTTGTTTTTTTTTCTTATTCCTTTTTTTTCTCTCTCTCATTAGACTCAAAGAATGAGGCAGTTAAAGAACACATTTACATTTGCGGGGATGCTGAACGATCATCAGTACTTTCAGAGCTCAGCTCAAAGTGAAGGAGCATCAATCTTCAGTGGGAAGAGACACGAGGCTCATAATGAGTTTGGGAAAAATGAGAGGGCACAGTGCAGGGAGACGTGGGGGAAAAAAAAAAAGATTATGAGAAATTGGATTCATTTCTTTGGAGCAGCGCAGCAATGACACAGATCTGCACCTTGGCTGTCGTCCATAGTGGGACTTGTGACAATTTTGGACATGGATGGAGGCATTTTCAAAACAAGAGGCTTCAGTTTATTCATCTCACTTACTCTTCCTCTCTCTCTGGCATTTCCATCCCTCCCTTCTCTCTCTGTCTTTCCATTCATTTCTCTTCTCTATTATCTTCTCTCCATCTCCCCAGAGATCTGGCTTGGGGAAGGATGAGTTATGGTGTGTATTAAAGCAGCATTTACCTGGTTGGCTCAGCTAGAACAGTTTCACCTTATATCTCTGTCACACTGTGGGCTGGAACCACACACAGCTGCCATAGCAACTGCCAGGCACTATCTATACTATCACAGATTATGTACCTTGTACAGGTAGGTATTTTTACAAATTATAATTGCATCAGTATGAAGTCAAGAAATATATATAATTATATTAAAACAAGTTCAGATTGCACCAGGGTTATGAGATATTCTCATTTGTTTTCAATTTTACTCATTTTTATTTACCTGAAGTAGTTTCATTGTTATTTTCAAGATATCACAAAGAAAATCACTAAAACATGAGGCTGCATCAGAAAGAAGTGATGTTAATCAATCACACAGTCCATTTTTTGTTGTTTAATAAACAGGTAAAGATTTATTGTTTATCTTTACCCCAACCAGGTTTAATGTAAGACTTTACATTTGACAAAGTAATGACTGTGTTAAAGGCATAGTTCAAGATTTTGGGAAATCTTGTTGCCAGCAGCTAGTTAGCTTAGCTTATCATAAAGACTGGTAACAGGGCAAAATACGTAGCCTCGTTCTGTCCGCTGTAACAAAATCCACAGTTCAGCACATCTAAAACTCAATAATTTACCTTGTTTGCTTAATCAAACAAAATCCTAAGTGTGGAAATGATATGATGTGGTTTTACAGGGGGTTATGTGCCCAACTATTTCTGGGCTAGGCCATGTAACTTGTGCTAAGCTAAACTAACCGGCTGAATGTGTTAGCTTCATATTTACCCAACAGACATGAGAGTGGTATTGATGTTCTTACATAACTCTATGCAATAATGCCAACAAGTACAGATATTCTGGATGAGTTTGTGTAAAATCCTTGATGTTTTTTCATAAACTAACACTGTCTCAGAAAGACAGCACTACCGTTTAGCCCTCTAATATGCATTTTTATTGGCTCTGTCCCTAACTTTAATGCTTCTAACTAATCAACAGCAATCATACTCAGTCTCTGAGTTGTTTATGTTCCACTGACCACCACTTCCCTTCTGCCCACTCTCTTTCCATTTTTCTCTTTCTTCTCAGATGGAAGGAAAGGCAGCCTGCAGGGACATTCATAAACCTGCTGCAGGGCTTATGAGTGATGCATTCTGGGAGGGGAAACATGAAATAAACATGAGAATAATGTGGCAGAGAAAGAAAGACAGACAAAGAGAGAGAGGGGAGAGAAAAAGAGAGACAGCGATTTGAAGTCTTTCTTGAAGCCTTAGCATCCCTCTCCTTGGAAATGCTTCTTTGACAGAAAGTTCAATGAAGCTGTCTCCAGTCTACAAAGACCACTCAAAAGGAATTGCGCCGTCTATAAAGAATGGTCACAGAGACAGAGATTAAAGTGGGGGGACAGACAGATAAAGACTTAAAATGTAATTGTATGCTGAAGTTATTGGCCTGTTGGGAAAATCTGAGGACCAATTTGCTGTTTAAACAGCCTCAAATTACCTCTCTTTGTAGGGTGACAACCAGTGCATGAAAAGAGCTTCAGACAAGTCATGCTAGAGAGCCAAAATAGCTCCACAGCTGCAAGGGTACATGTAGAGAGGAACAACACAACTAAATGGAGCTTGAGCACAGATTGTTAACAGAAGAGTGGATGGGAGAGGAAATAAAAAATGAGAAACGCAGAACAAGAGATACTGTTTTACAGTTTGCTGTAATGTCTGTGCCCCTGCTCATGCCTGTAAGTCAAGAAGGGGGGGTCATATGTGACGTTATTTAATCACACAGCTGACTTGATGTTTATTTTACTCCCTAATTTAAGACTTAATATAAGACTAAATAATGACTACATTAAAGGAATAGTTCCACATTTTGGGAAACACATGACTTTGCTTTCTTGTTGATAGTTAGATGAGATAATCATTCTTATATCTATCTGCTTAATATGAAGCTACAGCCAGCAGTTGGTTAGCTTAGCTTAGCATAAAGAGTTAGTTTCCAGTCTTAGAGAGTTATATCGAGTAATATATAGCTTCTTATATAACTGTATGCACAATGTGAAACTAGTCCTTTAAAAAAAGACTTGGCACATAATACCTGACATTTTTTCATAAACACTGTGTCTCAGAAAGACAGCGCTGCTGTTTTGGCCCTCTAATATTCATTTTATTGGCCTTTTAAGGTATGCAGGGGATATATAAAGTCTTCCTTATCCTGTTAAAAAAAATTCCAAAATGTGATATGTTCTTAAAGAAACAGACGTGGTTGTAGTGTGTACACCTGAAAACTTTTGACAGGCAATAACTGATTTTTTTTTGGGGCCATTTCGGGCAGTAAAAACAAGCTGTAAACACAAAATGTATCTCTTTAGAAGCTAAATGCTCCACCTTTGATCAACAGCTACTAACTACTAAGACTGACTGTGTGTCAGTCACAAAGGTAGTGGGTTCTTACAGCTTTTTATCTGAGATGACTTTCCTGCTGTTTTCGAGAATGATGCTGATGAGTGCAGTTAGACTGAAACCACAACAGTAAAGTTGAGAGATTCAAAATGAATACAAAATAAAAACACTCCTTAGAGCTGAGGAGAACTGCACAGTCAGAATTCTCTGTAGGATCGTCACTATGAGCAACTCCTTTCACATTGCACACTGACTGTTAATATGAAAATATTGATTATAGCAGCTTTAACCTTTGACACACTGGTCAACAGAAACAAACACATGCTGTGCAGCTAAAGTTTGCTTAATTTACTGGAAATCTCAAAGTTTCCACAAATGCCAAATGTGTCAGGCTGAATAAATTATGTACAAGACATCTAGAATATTTGTATTTGATGAAATGGCGCAGCCAGGCTTTTAATCTTTCATTCATCATATAGCTTTAATGAAGAGTTGGAACAAGCTGATACAGAATATATATATGAGGCTGTCAGACAGTGAGGAATAAGATGATTTTTCCAACCTTAATGCTGCTTACAGTAAAAGAAAAATGCAAAAACACTCCTCAATGTCAAAGAGCCCTTACCCCGCCTGAAGAGCTGGATGGTAGCTTGGCGACGGCCGTTACCATTTTCCACATAACAGGAATAATTTCCCAGATCCTCCTCCTCCAAAGAGTCAATAGTCAAGGAAATTGCCACTTCCTGTTCACCAAGATGCTCTTTGACCACCCTGCAACACAAAAAAACAAACATAAAAGAAATGCAGCTTGTTGACTTAAGTTCCCCTGACCTGTATGGATATACAAGAACATGCAATCAGTGCAACTGAATGTGATGGCAAGCAGCATTTATGAGACGTGGTTCAAGAGTCATGATCCTGAGTGCAGCAATCACAAAACATGTGTTACAATTCAATATGATATATGTGATAGAAATGCCCATAAGCAGCGTCTCTCTGTACACCACATGTATTTGGATGAAGACCCTTTTGTGTTACTGCAAGTACTTCATGGTATGTTAATTTCTTTCGCTGCGCGCAAAACATATGAGAAATAAAAATCAATAAGGACTCTTCCTTGGCGTGTGAGGGAGGGAAATCAAATAATGGCGATGAGAGGAAAATCTTTTTATAGCGGCTGCCATGGTAACGGAGGGAAGGAGAGAAAGTAATATTCCATAAAGTAAATGAGTGTCCCCCGGTGGGCTGGTTGAGCCTGATGGAGGAGGAAATGGGGAGATAATGCTCCCTCGTACCTTAGACACACTACTTAGCCCACTTTTACAGCACCCTCAGCACAAATGACACTTTGGAGGAAACAAAGTGCAAATTATAAAAAGATCACCTCTGTCTGGCCGTGTGTGTGTGAGTATGTGTGCACGTATACGCATCATTTACAGTACGTGTTAATAACAACTATGTTTTGAGAAGGAGGAGTGGGATGAGGAAAGAGGAAAGTGACCGTGTATGTGTGTGTCTGTGTGTGTGTGTGTGTGTGTGTGTGAGAGAGTATGTGTTTGAGTGTGTAGGGGTATAATGACTCTCAAGCATCTCTCTTCTCTCTCACTTTCAAGCCGATAAACTGCGCATAAGGACAGCTTGTTGGGGAGATTTGGCATCAGTAAATGAAAGTGTATCATGGGCTTTGCATAGAGAGGCTGAGGCAGTGCTGATGATATTTGTAGTTTCTGCTGAGTTTGTTGTGCAATGTGTTGGGGGAGGTTTGAGTCGCTGAGGGAAGGAGGCAGGGGAATAATTCATGTGTCTCCAGGGAGTGGTGGGTACTTTGAAGCCTCCCATTTCACATTATCACACTATATGAGCTGGCACAGCTCGCTGCCATACAACCTGATGGATAACGACCACCGTTGTACAACCTGAGCCTCAAATGGAAATGATGAGGACCTAAAGTTAAAGTAGGTGGATAACAAGGTGCAGGTGAAGCACACAGATACAGATGAGAGCTGAATGACAGCTCATAACACACACACACACACACACACACACGCACACGCACACACACACACACACACACACACACACACACACACATATCAACAAGCAGCTAGGCTGAAGAGTGAGCTCGACATATACCAGACCATGACCATGGAGGCATCTAATGCAATTTTCCTGCTTGTCTGAATCAGAGTCAGATCTGTAGAGTTCCATGTAAATCTTTGTAAAACTCTGTAAAATCCTCTGCTTTCTTCTGGGTGATTGGGTTTATTGATACAGAGTTAGCAGAATGAGTTAATCGTGAACTCTTTCTCAAACTATGGCTGCTGCAGGCACTTTTTCTTATTCTTCAATATTCTTTCCCTTCCTCATTAGCAAAACCTCTGTGTTTGCTCATTTAGTGATCAATTTCTAACTTATTCATTCTTTTTATCCATTCACTTCGACGTGCACCTGCAAAACACCAACTGAACTGGGTCAACAATGTATTGATCACCTCCTTTATTATGCTGAGCCAGATCTGTTTTGCTAATTTATTAATCTCTGCATGCTATGCTAATGTCCAGTCATCCGTGCTATGATAACAACAATAGCCCTGTCCCGCTGGCGCAAATGAGAATTTATGGGCTTGGGTTACCATAGAAATGAACTCCTCCAAATCAATAGGCTGCGAGTTGGGTAAATAAATGCCTGAAGAAACTGTGAGCCCGATGTATGAGTGCTCTTCTCTGAGCTCAAGTTTGGCTGCTGATGCATTAGTAATAAAGCTAAAACTGTGTGGGTGCCAGCCTGAAGAAGGAGGTAACCCTTATAAACATGCCCACTGTATCTGTCCACTCTGGTCTAAATGGGAGGCTTGGCTGAAGGGTGAGCACAGATTTGTTCATGTTTAGCTTCTCCTATGCTTACTCTCCATTTCTCCCCGTCCTTGCCCGGTCTGTATCCCTGGCTGCCTTCATGGAAGTAAAACGAAGGCTCTGGCTGGACCTGAACATGGCTGGGGTAGCAGCATCAGCAACAGAGAGTGGATGATCAAATACATTATTGATCTGCTGCATGAAATATTGGTATGAATTATTGAAAAGATAACCCCTCAGCTAGTGAGTGGGGGAATCCTGGTGTCAGGGAGTAATGGAGGAAGAGAGAGAGAGACAGAGAAAGAAAGACAGGAGAGCAGCGGTGATGGTTAAAATTAAATTTGTTTCTGTCGCCTGTTCATATCTGGGCACAAGCAAACTCACTATTACAGATGTGTCTTCTTCACTATCCTCCTCAGTGACTTCTACCATATTTCTTTCTCTTTGCACTTCTTTCCTGTCTGCTCCCTCTCTCTTTCTCAACCTCTCCATCTCTTCCCCTCCCCACGGACCATCTGCATGCTGCTATAGGTGGGTGCAGCAAGGGAGATAGCGATAGTGGCGGCGGTGTGAAAAATGGCGGTTGTTAACCATCTGACAGGGCTGTCTCCCCAGAGCTGCAGCCTCTCCAAACAGCCCTAATGGGAAACATGCACATGGACCAGCGAATGGACTTGTTTAAATGTGTTACATCAGTAGGAGGGAGAGACATGGAGATGAGCTTGTTTTAAATGTCTTTAGAGGCCTGAAAGTCTGACTTGCTGGGTAAATTTTACAATGTTTCACTGAAATGAGACAGAAAGAGAACATTTAACATTTAGTACATTCATGTGTGGTGCAAAATTTTAATGTGTTTTAGTTACATGTATGTTATTAATACCTACTTAATAAAATATTTGATACAGTATTAACACTTTATAAATTGAATGCACCATACAACATATTTTACTTTTCTTTATTTTTGTATGTAGTTTCTCTGTTTTGCAGCTTTTGTTTGTTTATGCTTTGGCAGCACAATTTCTCAATGTAAGTGTCACTGAAGCTGAAAAATGAGAGAGAGCACGAGAACTAGACCATCGGCCATGACAGTTTGTAGAGCATGCCGTAGTTCATGACAGCCAACAATTTAAAGGACAGTAGTGAACCTTACATAACGACTGTGTCGGCTACAAGACTGCGTTGGATAACCCATCGTGACACACAATTCAAAAACCTTTATTTTGAATTAATTTTCAGATCGTTGTCAGATGATTGTCAGTTGTAATGCAGCTGCACACAAGCACCGGTTTGAAAACTCTCTTTTTTGGCGTGTCCAACCTGATTTCAAAGAAACAAACCTTTTTTTGACTGTTTTTTTTGTCTTGTGACTTGATTTTTTGACAATGTAGCTGATAAATGCAGTGAGTGGCTTGGGACAAATAATCAATAGGGCAGTGCAGCATGATACACTACGCTGGCATCGATACTGTGATATTTTGTAAAGATACAGTAGTGGTGATATTGAAGTGACACTGTTCAGAACTCAGAGTTGCTTGACTTTCTCGCAGTGCCGCAGACCTTTAGTAGATGCTTATACACGAGAAATGTTGATGTGTGTGTGCTGAAACGAGCCTGCACACTTTGTTTTTCTGAAACTGAAAGCATTTCATGAAGCAGTAACTATAAAGTATTGCTCCTGCAGTTTAAAGGGTACTTTGCCACTTTACAGCCATATGTTCATTTTCAGTTACACAGATCCTGTGATGTATAATAGATGATTATCATGCCGTGTATGTGATGCATGCTGTTCTATTGTTTCCTTGCACAGTATGGAACATTATGAGTCTTCTTGTCTCCAGGTGCATTTTCACAAAATTTAAACAAAAGACTTAAAGTGACAAAATGAATGAGTGATGATCTAAAACAAACCTAAAGTCTCTGCATGATGTTCATACCATAGAAAAATAAATGGAAATCAGCAGCTGCTTGGAAGGCAGCGGATAAATCTCTGGAACATGGTTGGTGGAGTGTATGCAATTTGGAGTTAATGGACTAAAACATGCAAAACCATTGGTATCGTCCTTTAATATTCTCCAGTGAATTTATCCACAGCTGCTATTAATTCCTCATTACTGCCAAGTCCGATGAAATGATTTCAACTCCAGCAGTGTGTGTCTTACTTGATGTCGCTCTCCTGGACTCTTTCTTCGTCCAGGTCCTCTATGAACTTCTCTCCCTTCATCCAGTAGATGAGCGGGCTGACGTCACCGCTGTAGCCAAAGAACGCCCGGCAAGTCAGGTTCAAAGCGCTCCCTGCAAAGACAGAAGATGATGTGCTGTCATGCTTAATTGTCCTGATGGCTTTTTTAAAGATATGTATTTTATGTGCACAGCCCGAAAAATGTATCATATCATACAGGCGCATTCAGAGTCACTCAGTGACATCAACAAAAAGGCTACTTTGTGGGGACATGTGCATTCACAGTTCTTTGTGCATCATACACACATATGCTAGAGCAACATTAATACATGTACACACATACAGACACACACACAGATACTTGCACAAAATTCATGTCAAAAAACGGTTCAGTGAGGGAACTTGTAAGTTGGATGCTTTTGCGCCCTCAACAAATCTTCAGGGACGTACAGCTGTGATTAAAGCAGACAGTCTCTCCTTTCACACAGACTCAAGGGGAACATCTCTGGAAATGTTTTGATTTGTTCATGTCAACAGCGCACACATACACTATACTGATCTGAAAGCAAGTAAACAGTACTGAACACATGAGGGCACTCAAGAGCTTCCCAAAACGCCCCTCGAGACCGTGTGTCCATGAGAGAACAGAAGAGGCTGACACTAACATTATTTTATTTAAGGCTGCTGCTACGTTTGAGGGAAGGTCAAGAGTCAACATTTGCAGTTTACTGAGAGTTGATACGTGGAAGATGAAGTAATTGTCACCGAAAAGCCAACAGGGTCTTTGTTCCATGAATTGATGGATTATCTCCTCGGTTTATCCGAGAGGGAAAGAGTGAAACTTTCTGCACCAATGTAAAACACCTTAATTTCAATAACGCAGGTGGTGTTACTGTGCAATGTGAGAACGATTCATAATCACAGAAGAGCTAAGAGCTAATGTTACATGTAGTCCTGTTGTGAGCCGAGGCCCTTTTTTAGCGCTCATGCAAGACCGCCAGTGTCTAAGAACTATGCATGTATTAAGCCGGTGAACATAAAGATAGAGCATATACTATGCATATGTTTAGTTTGCATTCCTCTGAAGTGGCATTCTCAAAGGCCAGCAATCACATGCTGCTGCCTCTCAGTGAACCACACAGCAACATGTAAACAACACACAGATCAAGAGGAGGGGAGGGTGGGGAGGGAGGCTCATTGTACAGCACATACTGTAAACTGTATGGACATTCCTCTTGGGAGAGCCGGTGCTGTGACTGGCTCCGAGGTGTGTGATTTTGGGAAGCACGGGGAGAAAAATGCATGAAGGGGATGATGGGGGTGAAAGAGATGTCAGTCCCTTTCACAGCAGGATTTATGAGCAGGGGAGCAAAGGTAAACTGTACTGGTATGGGGGCATGTTTTCATTAACGTTGCTTAGCAGGCTACAGCACCATGGACAGCTCCCCACAGTCGAGTGCAGGGAGTAGATGGTAAACTATAGCTTTACAGCTTAGAAAAAGAAATACGTTTGAGTCAAATATTTTCTGACACAGTCCAAACTAAATGCTTAAGTATTTATAGCAAGACTGTTCTAGTGGATTCAATTACATTTTACAAGGGTTCATAATTTTTTGGTCACTCAGTGTAATGAATCTTTGAACACCACACCGCTTACAACTCCTTTTTTTCACACGCCGTGACCGTGACTGTGACTGTGACCGGTGGCACACGTCTTCAGAGTGAAACTGGCAAGGTTATTTTTGAAAGACTGTTGCGTTTGAACTTAGAGCATGTATCCTATGTATTCCCTCTGCCCAACAACCCAGCCACAGCTTCAAAAGATTTCAGTAGGTCACTCTCAGCACAAGGAAAGTTATATGGCGTGCAGGGAAGGAGGCTGGGAGGACACCCAGGAATGAACTGATAGTACTGTCAGTGAGGAGCAGTGGCTGACATTTCCAAAGTTCAACAGCCACTCTCAGATTGGTATTTGTGCACAGCCGGGCCCTATAAAAGCTACATGCTGTACCTACAAAACAGGAACCTTCTGTGTGTGCTGTCACACACATGCACACACACACACGTTGTGGTGCTGTAGCACTTCACTGTACAGTCACACTTCAGTGTGAGTAGCAAATGTGGAAAGTAAGCGTACTGTGCAAATTACATAATGTACAACTATATATGTGTCAGTGTGATCCAATGCTTCCCTTCTCCTCTGTTTAGAAATCTCCCGTGATGTTAGTTTATTCCACAGATCAATTGCACACAAGGAATGTCATGCTGCCAGCAGCTAATGCCTGGAGAGGAAGTTTCCACTGAGCTCCCTGGGAATCACAGGAAATTGTTGAAGGCCTCATGCTGTCTCATTCTAATCCAAGTGCAGCACTCCCCCTAATACTGTCGCAGCCACCTTTGTTAATCAGTAGGTAGTGTCACATCTGCAACACCGCCGTCACATTCAGCGATGCATTATGGGAGCTGGACATTGTGTTCCTTGATTGTGGCCATTCACGTTGGGAAAACAAGACCACAAGGTGTATTATCAGCCTATTTGGAGCTTTGTATCATATCACATAATCTTCACCTGCAGATGGAGTTTGGTCAGTTATCATGACTATTTAGATTAAATTTGCATCTCTTCCATTCATCTATGTTGTCTTAAAAGTTTTGATGATCAAGATTGCAAGTTTATTCCCGAGAAGAACAAATGAAGAATGTTCTTGAGACCTAACGGACCTTGTGTTGAGATTGTTTTGCAAAGCACTGTTTCCAAGGTCAAAAATCTCAAAATATAATTTTTTGAAATAATATATATAGTTGCACTAATTATTCACATTCAGCCACTCAAGATGTTCTGTCTACAGATTAACAGACATGTCTTTTACAATGGTGGCCTACGGGGAAAATGATTGTTTCGTATCTGTGCCACGGCAGGCAAAGGGGATATATTTTGGCAGCAACGTTTACACTGCTGCACTACTACAGTATTCATCTCTATTAATACATCAATGGTCACAAAACGTCCTGTCCCTGCATTTACTTCACCTCTCGCGAAAGAAAAAATAAGATGTTTTTTCTCCAGGTGTTACATATACAGTGTTTAAGCAGAGCTGCAGTTTAAAGTGACAGGCTGAAGAGCATATGAGTGACTGTGTTTGCAAGGCTGTTGAAAAAGATGTATAAATATTAGCCAGGCATAGAGAGGAGACAGTTTTACATAAGGCTGGCATGACTCTGTCATTAGCCTCTGAGCCAGCAAACTACTATGATGTCAAGCCGGTTGAAGTCTGAACAGATGGTGGGAAAACTATTAACAAGGACTGGAACAATGAGGTGAATCATTTGCACACTATCAAGTTACAGAGGAGGAGGAGCAGCTTTCAAAATCCCTCTGTTCTCTCCTGCTGTCCAATCTCACAGCAGTGTCGTTGTTATTATAATCTATTATTATCCTCAGAGCAGTCTGTAACCCTTGGTAACTAACAAGAACGATGTGAATGTGTCTGTGAGACCACCTTGGGCTTCATAACAGAATAAACACATACAATCCTCAGGTAATTAAAAGCCCACTGGTCCATTTAAATATGGAGTGCAGTCAGTTGCAGGTAAAAACACCACAGAGGGAAAACCAAAGAAAGTTAAATAATGAATTTAAATTCGGAGACACTTTTAAGAAACCAGCATGAGAAACAAGGACAAACTCGACATGTAATGTTCCAGCAAAAACTGTAGACGAGACGGGAATATAAATATACATATACACTGAACAAAAATATAAATGCAACACTTTTGTTTTTGCTCACATTTCTCTTGAGTTGAAATTGAAGATCTAAGACAGGTTTCTCTCTCTCAAATTTTCTCCATAAATGTGTTTAAATGTGTTAGTGAGCAAGATAATCCGTCCACCTGACAGGTGTGGCATATCAAGATGCTGATTACACAGCATTATTACTGCCCAGGTGCCTTGGGCTGGTCACAATAAAAAGCCACTTTTAAATGTGAAGTTTTATTTAAAAATACATTTATTACTGAACTGGTACTGAACTGTGGATTTCACACGACATGACACCCATGGAATTTTGTACCGCTGCTCTTCAAAGGCTGTGCAAAGTTGCTGGATAAAGGCAAGAATTGGAACATGCATCCCAAACTAGCTCAATGGGTGACATGTCTGGTGACTACACGGGTCATGAAAGAACTGGGATGTTTTAAGCTTCCAGGAATTGTGTACATTATGCTGCAATGCTGCTGCAATGGCACAACAATGGGCCTCGGGATCTCACCATGGTATATCTCTGTTTGTGGTGTGTGTGTGTGTCTTCTGTGTTAATAGAACAAGTCTTAGATCTTTTATTTTTCAACTCATGAAAAATAGGAGTACAAACAAAAATGTTGCATTTATATTTTTGTTCAGCAGGCCTATATACATACATACATACATACATATATATATATATATATATATATATATATATATATATATATATGTATGTATGGTGTGTGTGCTTCCCCTGCTGTTTTTAATTAGTCTATTAGTCACAAATATGATTCAAGCGGCGCGTGGGACTTTTACAACTTCAAGCTCCTGAAACTCCAAACGCTTTCTGTCAACCAAAGCAGAGCTGAGAAAACGAGCCTTTATCCATCTTTAAAAAAAAAAGAAAAGTGAAGGCCAATTGAAAACATAACGAGCCAAACGAGTCGTTTCCAATGTCAGCACCAAACCAGTAACATTCAGAATAAAACACACACACACACAATGTTTGAAAATAGTGAAAAATGTCCTTCACAATTTCTTAGGCCAGTAAGATGTCTTAAATTTGTTTTGTCTGAGCAACAAGCATTAAGCCTGAACAAGGTCATGTTTGGCAGTTTGCTTAAAAATGACATAAACATTAATTCTATTTTCAAAAGAGTCTAATATTTTTTTCCTCCTCTAATACATTTGCACTGAAATTTGAATGTTTTGAAGCAAATAACTGGTAGTTTAATATTAAAAGCCCTATAAACAAACAAACAAAAAAAATTTCAGTTGATTTTATCTTAATTTTCTTGTGGTATTATTATCATGACGTTTTTCTTAATCATTATAATCCTTCAGTAAAGCTTAATATTGAAACAGAAAAAATAATATGAGCTCAGCAAAGGAAGATTTGACAGGGTGCCAGCGATATCAGTTCATCTGCCCTTCTTTACATGTGATACCTCCTTGCCCCTCTGTCTGTGGATTAATATGCTACCTGCCTTTTGGTAAACACTCAAAAATTCAGATCTGTGACTGTGTCATTTTTTTGATGTTCACAAATAAATGTGCCATTACAAGACTTGGCAAAACTTGGTGTGAAAAATATTCCCCGCTGACTGAATGTGTGCCTTGAACAGCACAAGAGCATGATTAAGTGTTTTCATGAGTGTGTGTTTCTTTATATGTGCACATCTTTGTGAGTTGTTTCTGCCTTCACACGTGCGTGGGTGTGGAACAAACCCATGTAATCTGAGTTATTGACATCCTCCCCCCAGCTGAGCACTGGGTACAGCGCCTGATGGAAAGGAGACTTCAGATCCGCCCTTTCTTTTATTCAGCTTGCTCTTGAAAGCTAACAAAAATAATAAGTCAATAGACATTTTGGGAAATATGTTTATTTGCTTTCTTGCTGAGAGTCAGATGAGAATATTGATACCACTCTGATATCTGTAAGGTCAATGTGAAGGCACAGCAAGCAGCTGGTTAGATTAGCTTAGCCTGGAAAACGAAGGGAAACAGCTAACCTGGCTAAGACCTACAATAACAAATCACCTCCCAGCACCTATAAAGCTCACTAATTAACACGTAACATCTTCTTTGTTTGGCCACTGTGACTTCCTGGAGTCTTGTCATCACCTTGACAGCCACTAAGCCCATTGATCTTCTAATCTAACTCTTGGCAGGAAAGCAAACAGACGCGTTTCCCAAAATGTCAAACAATTTCTTTAAAGAGCAGCTGAAGATCCTATTTTTGTTAATATTCACTCACCTTGCTGCAGTGATGTTTCCACACTGTGTTGGTAAACTGTGACATCACTTTAGCCTGTTTTCACAGGTGCTCCTGACTTTTAACCAGAAATGCTGCGTTTCACTCTGGTATTAAATTACTCTTTAAAAGTGATGAATTGTTCAGTTTTTGCAGTTGTAGCTGTTATGCTACGTTACATGCATTTGGCAGATACTTATGTCTAAAGTGACTTACCATAACTAAATGAATGAGGTTACTGAATGCACTTCTCATAAGTGCATTCAGGCCAAAAAAGGATATAAGCAAAAAAAACAAAAAAAAAAAACAAAAAAAAAACCTGCATTATTCTTTCATATCATATTATTCTTTTCAATCATAAAATAGGCCCTCGGTTAGAAAATACATTCAACAGCCAAATCTAGTTTAACACAAGCAAATGCTGACATGGGGCAGCTCTTTGGCTCTCTTTATTGCATGGCCAGATGAATGAGTGGGTGAGTAAATGACTGAGTGAGTGTGAAGTTGATTTGCATCAACTCTTGGTGCATGTTTAGCTGATTTCACAGTATTTGGGATAATTAGGCTTCACAGAGCTGGCACTCAGATTCAGACAGAGGAATACTTTCCAAGCCAGAGGAGAGGAAAACAAACCTTGCACAGAAAACACTCTGCAGATGCTGTCCAAATTCAGCACAGACGCACAGAACTCACAGTGAGATTGACAGATATGCAGACAGAAGGGCAGATGAATGAACAGACAAGCAGAAAAACAAAACAAAAAAAACAAAACAATAAAACCATGCGCATACAAACATGATTATAAATGAACAGACACACACATGCACATCAATGTAATTTCTGTCTTTTCTGTCTCATCTTTTTCTCCTACAATCCACTGAATAGGACCCTTGTCTTTCACATGTCACTGCTTGGAACAGTTGGTTTGTGCGTCTTTTTGTGTGTGACAGCCACCACCATGTTTTATTTGTAGAATAAGCTACAATCTGGAGTGCTTTTTGAATAAGTCATAGTCAGTGTGTTTGATGTTTCATAACACTACACTTCTTCAGCACAACCCAGTGTTCTCTTAGTGCTCTATTTTCAAGGCGGGGGCGAAGCCTGGCACAAGAAGAGATACCACATGTTAGAGTTTTCCTCACCCTGAAGTGAACTTTGCTCAATGTGCAGGAGGGAGTCATAATGAGCTGGGAATTTGATGTGAACCAAGTAAGTTGAGATTTTGATTAAAAAAAAATAAAATAAAAAGAAATCACCAGAAGTATCTATTCAATTTTCATTTAAATGTCTCTGATTTTGGAATACTATCATTATTCTAATTATAATACACACATGATAAGTGTGATGGAAATATGCATGTCATAACAAAAAGGCTGGATAATATGAGTGCTCAAAACACTGCAACTTCACAAAACACACACAATCGAATACAAAATAAACCCAACCAAACACAAATGTGTAAAAAGAAAAGCTTTGACAAGCAGACACAAGTAAATAGGTTTAATGCAACTAGGATAAGGATGTATATGGATATGTATGGAAGGCTTTAGTTTCAGCTTATAAAAATCTCTACAGTGTGTTTCATCTGCAGATACTAAACACCAAAACACAGTACCTTCACTTACAATGATTAGCTACTTTGATGAAATCGTGCACCACAAAAACACACCACCACAGTTTAACTCAATAATCTCCAAATTCAGAGATGTTTAGAGCCTGGGGATACAGCACTTGCAAAAAGTTTGCACAGTTGACAGTGAAAAATATTATAATTAGAAAACTAGTCTCCTGTTGCCATCACATCACATCCTTGGGACTGACTGTTCCCACCAGTCTTCTCTCAGTGTACCCATCCAAAAACATGAGGTTACCAGGGGAAACAGCACCGTGCATCATCTACTTTTTAAACAATCTTGTCTGACAAAAGTACTTGTTTGGTGGTGTTGGCTATGTGGTTGTGGACAACAGGCTTAGTCAAGACCAGGGGCCTGATTAAGCCCCTGGTCACAACCACTTTCCATTGGTTGTTGCAAGTGAACCATAATATTAAAAACACATAATTTCCACTTCTTTTATCACAGACAGTTACTTGATGCTACTTCTTAATGTCTGCCAGTTTGCACCCACTCAGGTTTAGTTAGGATTCTTTTTGGAAAGGTGGGGCTCAGATGATCAGATTATACTGGTAGAAACACACAGAGACGGATTTTTGGTAAAATATTCTTTGAATGTCACTGTATTAAAACAGAATAAAGCTGTCTTGTTTCTAGCTTGAATTTATCCAGGGAGATTTTGAGGGGTATTCTAGTTCAATTTAAGGCCATATAAACCTTCATCTGAGGTGAAAAATCACCAAAAATTGAGTTATTGTATGAGGCTTTCATGCAAAACAGTGATATTCTACTCCCTAGCTTTTGACAGAGACTTTAATTTCAGAGTTTGGGTATTTTAGGCATTTAATTAAAATGGCCAAGTAGAAAGTGCTTGTGTGTGCATATAATATGAGTGTGTCTGTCTGAGAGAGAGTGATGGAGAGAGGGAGAGATGGAGAGAGAGAGGGAGATAGAGACGGACAGTCAGACAGACAGAGAGACTGTTTGTGAAGATTTCCTGGGGATATCGCTGCAGGAGAATCTGATACAAGTCCTGTCAGTCATGATTCTTCCCCCACAAGGTGTGAAACAAGCATGAAAAAGTGCACATGCTACTGTGTAATCCTTTTTCCGCACATAGGAAGGATAAGAGAGCAAACAAGACAAGCAGTAAATAGACACTCTCGTCAAGGGCAAGAGAGAGCGAAAGAGAGAGTGAGAGATGAGTACAGAAGAGGCAGAAAGTGATAAAAAAATTTGGGCTTTGAGAAAAGATGGTGAATGACAGCTAGTCAGCATCAACAACAACCCCTAGAGATTCCTTGAAATTCTCCTTCCAGTCCCCCTTGCTAAAAATATCTGATCATGCTTCTTCGTCCAGGTTCATCTCTCAATGCAGGAGGGGAAGAGGGGGCGGCACCACCAGAAAGCGATACACGGAGAGGTGCGTTTGCCGTTTCCTGGTTGTATCAGGAGTGGGGTGTTAATCTCAGAAAAGTCCAAATCTGTCATTCCTTTTCTTCAGCCTCCTGCAGGTTACCATGACAACACCTACTGTGCTGGGTAGGAGCGGCTCTGCAGGCTCCTTCAGGACAAAAAAAAATAGAGTAAAGACAGGTAATGTGCCACATTAGGACCACTGTGGATTTGTGCCAATGGCAAGCAGCAATCTAAATCTGCTCTAATTTGGAGGAGGGCAAAAAAAATTAATTGTGTGCACATAACCAGAAAAGAGAAAGTAGTTTGCCTTGTTTTATCAAGCAGCTTTTAAAACAGTTTAGAACCACTACCTGCAACTAAACCCTACTGCATGTGATGGAAGAAGGAAGAAGGTTCGGGAGACCCAGAAGCATTTTAATGATGTTTGATGCATCAAAGAGAAGGATGAGCTCAGCTCTCCTAAAAACAGACAGTAAACTGCTGTCTAATAGTAAATGACATGTGAATGACCTGTGTGCTGATATTCCCTGAATAAGAGAAGACAAATGTAATGAAAGAAAATAGACCTAAAGCAGGAAAATTCCCTCACACTGTGTGATAATGATGTGGCTTTTTGTTCATGGCATAGAAGTGAGCTGATGTGAAACAACGACGATGGGCTGAACTTTTTACTCTGCATTGCGGAAAAGTGCAGGTCGCTGTGAGACGGGGGAATTGGAGGGGTGAGAAGTACAGTAAAAATGTGGATTGGAGGATTTGGGCAGAGTAAGTGGAGGAATGAGTAAGGGCAATGAGAACATGAAAGAGTTGGGGCCCACCCCTCCACCACCTCAGCCTCTCTTCTGTTCTAATATTGTCCCCTCTCCAGAGACAAGCCCTTAATTACCATTACAAGCCTGAGAGCTTTTAACAGAGGAGAATCCTGCTTCTTTTCATCTCTGTCGCTCCTTCTCCCCATTTGTTCTGTGGCCCCAGATGATCCGTCACGGAAATGTAAGCCTTTAATTACCGGTAAAAATTACGGCCTTTGTGAACAGGTAGTTGGTGCCCTCGCTTTCATCTCCCCTTTCGTCTGCTAATCGTCCCTTTTTGATGACATAATAGGTGCTCTGTCCAAGTCAGTGGAAGACAGACTCCCATTATATCGTGAACGGCATTGTGGGGGATTATATGATCATGTGATGATGAACTAAATAAACGCTCCTTTATCTTTCTAGCAATTTCACTTTGATTGAGGATTCAACGTAGAAAAAGTGCCAGTACCCGTCTTCCTCCTGACAAAACATCCTCATTCATATCCCATGAAAGTATGAAACTGTCCATCATGGGAATGGAAATAAAATTCCGTAACACACCTTGGCTCACCCATGTTGTGAACCCTTGCCTTTCTAACGTTTCCGCACACTTCAGCGTACTTTAATTCAGACATTTAGAAGCTATCGTGTCTTGTTTTCTTAAAAAGAGTCTTTGTCACTCATGTCTTATCATTGCTGCAGGCTCAACAACCCTTTCTTTTATACTTCTTTCAATTAAAATGCCGGAGGGTTTGGGGACCACTTTTCTCACTGCTGTGGGTTCATGTGAAATCTCCTTTTATGGCCAAAATGAGACCAAAGAGAATGTAATTTTCCTCCGATGACACTGGGTGCCATGCTGCTAAAAACTGCTTTCCCAGCGACTTGAGAAAGCCGGGGAATTTTGCCCTCACATTGGCCAATGACCAAGAAAGTTTTTTGAAAATGAGAATTAAGGCTTATTCAAGGGATTGTGAAAATGACAATTTGAAGGAAAAGAAAAGAAAGAGGTGGACAGAAAAATAATAGTAAGAACAGTACAGCTTAAAAACAAGTGAAGACATGCAGAGCATAAGAGAGAGGGAGCTGTAATTGGCTCTTGTCCAGGGGGCTGGAGGCCAATTAAATGGTGTGATTTGAACACTTGACGAGGAACATCGCTTTAACGGATGACCCAAGAGAGGAGTGGCTGCAGGCACTGACCCACTGACCAGAATACCAACTGAGCCCAGACTAACTCAATCAAAACCAGCGCTTACTGACCAAGACCCAAACAATCCACTATTAACCACATGGACTCAGAGTGGCCTTTATCACAACCCATTCACACACTTGTGTCATTTTACTTCTGTCAACAGAGAAGCTCTCTATTCCCTCACTACATCATATTTCCGAACTGAAATGGGAACAATATTTCCTGTGAGGAAGGTAGGCTATAATTTTATTCATTCATGAATGTCACACAGCTGCAGAAAAAAATATGAGATCAGTGTGGAATTATAAGGAGACTGTAATGTTCCTCAAACTAATACATCATTATTTCCACCATGTTTTCTAAATACTTTTTCACCTCTTTTGGGTTTCATAGGCGCACTTTTCATTACGTCATCTTTTTGCGCCCTCCTCTTATGCAGCAGTTTAATGGCACCTGACTGGAAAATTAGTGCCGCCAGCTGTTTGTCTCAGTGAACCAACTGCAACTGCTAATTGTCCTGCTTAGCAAAAACCCTTGAGTTCCTATTAAACACTCAACTGTGATCATCATAAAGGATTTATATCATGCCATGGCACAACACCTGTATTATGTTGATATTGTTAATACTCTGGACAACTGTGCTACAGACCTATGCAAAGCATTTGATGCTTTTGATAATAATATTTTACTAGAAAAATGATTTCAAATCTTGCTATAGGTGTTCCACAAGGATCTATTCTTGGTCCTCTTTTATATACAACACATATCAACATATACATAACTAATATTATCTCTCCTGTCCGAATTGTAATGTTATGCTATTGATACTGTTTATACATAATACAACAGTTAGTTCTGACCAAGTAATTGGATTGGACAAGAGGGATTCCATTAGTGCTGATATATAGTACAACAGCACTGGGACTTTTAACTACATGTATCACTCCACTTTACAGATGTTTATCTATTAACCGTTAATTAGCTTTACATTAATGGTTGTTACCTACCTTTGAGAAATAACAATTGGTTAAATTATGTGTCAGAAGAGGATGAAGGAAAGAAACCTGGATACTTCAGCGCACACCTGAGGAAATGTGTAGACAAAGTAGCAAGCTAGTGTACACTGTGCAGGTCAGGAAAATGTTTATGTGTTGCTTAGCAATAGTCCAGTATCAGTCCAGTTGCTGAACTATTTGTGTTGGTGTAGCCAAATAAATGATGAAATCATGCTCGAGGTCATGCTGTTGAACTGAATTTCAGCATGGCTGTGATTCAGTCATAGGTACGAGACTGCAGTTTTGAGGTAAAGTATTCCCAATTCCACTTGTATTTGCTGCTCTTAATGTAAAACTCTAGTTAGTATAGTAAGTATAGTAAATATATATATATATTTATATGTTAAATCAATGACTGTGTTGTACTTCCTATGGAGACATGATATTGTTCATTCACTGGTGATACTTTGAGTCTTAGTAGCATAACAAATTAAGCATTTGATCTATACTTTTGTGAGCCAACTTATTACCCTAAAAATTCATAGTTATTATATCTTAAGTCTTATTCTTGCTTATGCTATCTGATCTTTTTCTGATCTGTATGCACTATCGCTGAATTTATTGTACTGTTTTCACAATTTCACAGCTGCTTCCAGTAAAAACTTCAAAGGCTAGCTCCTGCCTTCAACCTCTGCTGGAGGTGTGTTTGGCTCATTGCATAGCTGTGCACCCACATGCATAGTGAGGGCAGAAGAAATGATGTAACAGAAGATTAGAGATGTATTTTTGTCCTGAGCCCATTATAATTAATAAATGAGAAGAGGTATTTCAAAATCAATTCATTAGTGCAACTAGAGAAGATGGCGGTGGCAGTGGGAGGCTCAGCTGTGAAAGTGTGCAACGCTGTCACTATGAAGCAACATGTTTTTGAGAGATCATTAATGCATATTCAGTTAATAAAGATCCGAGGATCCATGTGCTGCTTGTTCATATACTTTAAATAAAGTAATAAAGTAACTAATAACTGTAAGACTGAAATGATTAACAATAACACTTATTAACCATGTCATAGGTGAGGTTTGTGTGCCAACCCCACCATCCATAATAAAAGAGAGATGTTTAGACATTCAAGCCAATTTGGACTAAAAGATGTTCATGGCTAATTTAAAAACATGAAGACATATCAAGCTAATTAGCAGTTTAAGAGCAACAAGCCTGTGCTATTTGTACCTAAATGTAATAATTTTATGCACAATTTGTGATTTATATTTTTTTGCACACCCTCTGGATCTTTATGCATACCCCTGGTTTACGCTCATTCCCTGTCTTGAGAATAGTAGATCTAAGGAATTAATTTACTATTTCTCTTTTATCTCCGCTCTCCATGCGAGAGATCACATTTCTTCACTTGCTAAAGAGAGGGACCCTCCGTATCTCTTCATTATCCTCCAGATATGTCACCCCTAACCTTTTTCTGGGTGTTCCTATAGCTATTTCCTCCTACCAAAGCTTTGGCTTATCTTCTGAACATCACCCAAACCCCCCTTGTCCTATTTTTTTCTCCATTACTTTCCTTCTTTTTCTGTTCTCTGCAAAGTGAACCCCCCCTTGCCCCCCGCCACCCTCCTCTTTCTATAACACAAAGGAGACCCCCTCTTCACCTCCCACACCTCAGCCTCTTATCGCACCTCTACCATTCGCCACCCTGTCCTCCCTCTCACCGAATGGTTTTGTAACCAGACCCTCAAATCTCAACACATCACTTCAGCTACCGACTACCTACCCCAACCCCTCTTTTTCTGTTTGTCTCACACTTCACTCTCTTTCGCTTTCCCTCCTTTTCATCTCGATCTCTTCCCTATTTCAATAGCTGATTCTTGTTGCCCTCCATCACATCACCGTCACCCAATTTTCACATAAACTCTCTTTCCAAATCCAGCAAAGAGCATGTCCGGTAAATTCAGGGCTTTTGAGTGGGAGTGCAGATTGAGCTCCAGCCGCAGGAGGCCCATGTGTTGATAAATCTAAATCAAGGCTGACAAATGACTTGTGCCGAGTGGGCTGGAGACATTGGGACGGGGGCACCGGGGGGAACACAGAAATGTTTACACTCTAACACAGGCTGATGATGTCCCCTGGTACTTGCCAAGCGTTGGGATAATTTCACTCTGGCAAAAATACCTGTGGGAACAGTGCAGAGCTGCCTCTTAGGGTGACTTCCAGCCAATCAGTGGCGACGAGGGAGCACGCTAGGATGTTAATTATGGCAATGATTTCCTGTGAGGAGCAGGCTGTTTGATTTGTGTGTGTATTTGCATGTGTGTGTCTGTGTGTGTCTACCTACAGCATATATATGCTACATCATAGCAGAGGGAGAGTTCAGCTTCAATCAGCGCCTCCTTGTCTCAGACAGATCAAATAAGCTGCACTGCACAAATCCTCACAATGATGACTCAGTTTCTGTTACTTTGACCATAATCTTCAGTTCTACTGCCCTCTTACTGTAATGATATCACTGGCATAAATGTAAAGGAGCATCTTCTTGATGATCCAAACTATGCCTGGACTCTATTCTGAGGACATCAAAACACATCACATCACATACATCCAATTTTCACTTTTCTCCTTTTTGTCCCCAAGGATCATTACTTTAAAAGAATACAATTGGGATCTGGTTACTATAGTAACAGAAAAGCTCACTTTGCCTTCAAAGCTTATCCACGAACAGAGAAAAACAGGCTTTTAATTATCACCAGAAAATGAAGATTGTGTGCATGTATGTGCTCATACACACATTCAAATAGACAATACGCCTGACTGTAAGTTAAGTCAACTGGTTAAGCTAACTATATTATGTGTCCATACTGTTTACTGTTTACACCACATGCTTGTAACTGTGTATTTCACCCCGCATAAAATTTACATTGTGTAAAATACATGGTGTGTGACAAAAAAAAACAAACGTTTACTTTTGTGTAAGGCAGCTTGATGTCATGTCCTGTATTCATGTCTTTCATGACAGATTAAGGACCAGCCCTGTACAGTTTAGCTAAGTGCATATACTGACATTACACATCACATTTCCCCATGGTTGGCCTTCACCAGCCATCCTTCACATTTTCTAACAAACTCTTTGTTTAAAAAGCATTTGAAAGCCTCTTTTCCATCAGCATTTGTGCTGCTTCGGTGTATAATGATTTATAGGTCAGTGGCATATTTGTGGGCATTTTTAATAATTGTTAGGTAGATATACAAATCATGTGATGGGTCATTCTTTGACTTAAAAAATTATTTTCTTGTACTTTTATGAATATATATGCAAATCTTTTTTTTAAAACCAGATTTCATTTCCTGTCATATATCTGGGCTATGTAAGGAGGAAGTACAGTGGTGCCATGCAGTAAGACAATATCACAATGGAAATTAACGCTGCATTACCTACCGCCAGTCTCTGTTTGCCCTGTAACCATCATGGACGTACAGTTTTCCTGGATTAAATCTGTGACTGATGATTATGAGGCCAAATCTGAAGTCATACATGTTTTGTCTTTTACCCTCGTTGGACATGGGAGAAAGAGAAAAGGGTAAGTTTAACTGATTCCAGATATTTGTGAGTGATATACTGTGTGTTCCATTTTGACTGTTTTGACTCTAAGAATAAAGACCGCAATTTTTGACTTGACTTTGTCCTATGTACCATTACAGCAACCTGCTATTCTATTCTAGTCTTCAAATGATAAATAAGGGCCATTCCATCACTAAACTATACAATAGCCTAGATTTACCCATGGTCCATTGGGCTCAGAGAAAGAGTGAGTGATTATTCTCTGTGAGACAACAGACGCTGTGCCTTGGACTCTAAATGATTCCATAAAGAGACAGGTATTACCAGTGCGGCAGCATGGTAATTCATTTCAGAGACAAGTGGCTCTGAGATACACTCAGAAATATACACGGCCAGCAATCAAATGGTATGTGCATTTGCTTATATGTGTGTGTGTGTCTGAAGCTGTTCATGCACAATACATACAACACAATACATGCTCAAGTTACATTTGAAGAATTACTGTATTTCCTACTGTATTAACACATTTGTCTTCAAGTGAGGCAGGTTCAGCTGGGAGATCAAATGTGAGTGTTGCTGCAGTCTTGACTCTCATAATATGTTTGGATTCCTAGAAAAAAAGGGCTATTTAAATGTGTGGTTGCATGATCGTGTACTGTGTGTGCACTTTTATGTGTGTGCTTTTGCAATAGTAGATTTGGGGTTATGAAAAGTCTTAGGTCTGACGTTCAAGCAGAAAATCTGATGTAAAATCTCTTCACATGCTAAAAGCTTGTTAAATTCCCCATCAACCTTTCTCCTGTATACCTCTGTTCATCCAAGGTAAACATGTTCTGTTAGCATTTTCTCATAATGACCATGACCTTGCAAAGGTAAGCACTAGTGAATTCCTTTAACCATAATGCCATTGGATGTGAATACACTAATATCAAGACTTTTAAATGTAAAATGTAACAAGTGTTAAATTAATTCTATTAAGAGTGAAGATCTGCACCAATGTCCAGCTGCGCAAACAGCTGAGATTATTATAAAGAAAATGCAGACCCCGATTTCCAAGCTGGTCCATGTGCTCATGTTATATTAAAGTTGTTAACTGAGTGGTTTGAGAGGAGAAAGGCAGGTTCTATGGCTGTTATATTTCATTCAAATTAAAATCCATGACGCATATAAACTGACGCATGGATTGACACAATGGATCTGAGAGTATCAAGTATCAAATCTCTTTCAGCATGCATACAAGGTGATTGGATCCCAAAGCCTCCATTGTGTGTCAGCCAGTCAGACAAACTTCTCTTAGTGCCTGTCTAGAGAGAAAACACACATGGTCTCCTTCAGCTATCACAGGCTAATCTCTGGCTGGTATCATTAGCAAAGAATTACACAAAATACTGTAATTACCAAATATTGTTACATTTCTGCTTCCTCTTCCTCCTCATGTCCTCTCTTTCTGTCTCCACCTCTCTCTCTGTCTTTCGGTCTTCTGGAAGTCAGATGATGTTCAAACACCAATATATTTAAATTAATATCCACCCCAGTTAAGCAAGTGTAGGCAGCGTCCACTCCGTGTTCAACCCAGATTGGGAGGAGGGTCAGGAAGAATGTTTTCCCATTCAGATAGATCACAGATTGACAACACTTTTTGTGTTGTGAGCCTTTATAACCAAACAATGCCTACTTGTCATGATTCCTGCCTTGGTCCTGTTTTTGTTGTCTCTGCCTTCACTCCTATTTTCACTTCCTCAGGCTCCTGCATTTCTCTGGGATTTTCTAGTCCCTGCCATTCTCTATCCAGCCACCAGACGCCCCTGGACCTTCACTCCAATCCCCAACACCTGACCTTCACCTGCCTACTCACACACCTGTTACCCTATTTTCCTAGTCTGCATTCATACCAGTCAGTTACACCTGCTCTCTGCCAGATTGTGTGTTATTCTTCATGCTGTTCATGTTGTGGACTCCTGTTCTTGCCAACCTGCCTGTTACTTGCTCTGTTGTTGTTCCTTTAACCTAAACCTGTTCCTGTACTTGCCCCTGATGCTCCACACAGTGTCGTGACACCTATTTGTGAATCCTCGTTACAGGTTGCAATTGTCTTTGAGGTGTGAACAATTCTATCAGAGAGTGATTCTCCTTCCCAGATTGTTTTGATTTAAATCGTTTTTAGAGCTCAGAGGTCGTACAACTCTCCACAGGTGCAGCAGATTTTTGGCTCAAAGTGTCTGACTCATAGGCCAACCATGAACAAGAGACTTAAGGATATTGGAGATTAGTTTGTACTTAAATGGACGGATATAAGGCTCATGTTACTAACACCAGTAGATGCTGTCGTGAAGCTGTTTTTAGCCCATTTATAAGACTTTATCAAAACAGCTAGATAGTTACATGTTTTCACAACTAACAGGAACGATGGCCAAAAAACCCTGGGTGAAAAAAATATAATTTTCCCTTAATAGCTTTGAGTGGGCCAGTGGTTCAGCGTTTCCATTATTTCCAACAAACCATCTGCTGCAAGCTCACACCCACCACAAATGTAAATCTGAGTTAAAGATTCAAGGCAGAGGCCCACTAAAAAGCTGTTAGCTAAACTTTGTAATTACTGCACTGATGTTGCTATCAGATCTTCTATCACACATATGAAAGCTGGAGGTGTTCTAAGAAACCTGGGACTATAACAAATATCAAAGGGTGTATCATAATTGAAAATAAAAAATAGGCATAAAGTGCCATGAAGCAGCATCTTGGTTGGATGAAAATGGTTCGAGGCTCTTCTGGTGTGCGGCGTGGAGAACTTAAAACCTCTGGTTGTTTGTCTGTATTTTGTGATTGTTTGATAGATCTCGCTCTGGCTAAAAAAAAACTCATAAAAAGAAGAAAAAAAATAAACCGATAAAGTTTAAATAAAATTCCTCTGAAGTTCCATATCAAGCCATCCAATGTCACTGTGGTGCAGGAAACTTCACAGATACCGCTCTCGTTCAATGCAGGGGTTAAGATGCAAATGAAGCCATAGTGTGAGGCTCCAAACACAGGCTGGCAGCAGGGCTCATCTTAAAAAACACATACAGCAAACACACAGGTCCTGACTCATGGTGAAAGCAAAAGCTGACTTTCTTTTCCACATTATTCAATCTTTTTTGCTTCTATCACTCACTCTGTCTCCCACTCTTATTTGCCTTCCTCTTCCCCATCCTATCAACTGCAGGCATTTAGTCTGTGTGGAATCTTGCTGCAGTACTCTCTCAGAATGCTAATATGCTGGGCTGATGTGGGTCAGGACTTAATCCTGTAGAAATGATTATCGCTGCACGACTGGAACTTCTCCTGTAGGATATCATTAGCATTCTGTACTTTTCCACTGCACTGCACTAACATTCCCACCACATCATTCCAGAAAACCTGGAACAATCAGAATGAAATGTATATGTTGTAGCGCCCTACTGGGAAATCTTCTTTCCCTTTGAGTATTCATTGTATAAATGTTTAAATATGCATGTGTTCATATGTGCATGTATGCTATATACAGCATGCATATCTGTATGTTAAAAAATCAGGCAAAATGCACTTGATGGCCTCCACAGATAAAAATGATTATGATACTAAATTACTGGATGCGGATGAAGGCAGGATGGAGCTGTGTGCATCTTTGGAGGTGAGACTGTCAAGTAAGCATGATCAAGGTCAAAGTATATGGAGAGAAAAGAGTATTAGTGTCATTAGCATTCTAAGTTTATAAATCTAAACGTTCGTTGTCCTTTTAAACGTCTGAAATATATGTAATTTGTTTCCTTTTTTCACAGATAGTTGAGTGTGTGCACAGATCACCTGTCTCATGTGGACTGTTTTTTTTTCTTTATATGGAATGTTCTGGTGTCATGTGGCTTTAATTTTGCCAACTTCAAATTCACTGATTGTACTGCTTTTGTCACATCAAGCATGTAGAGGCTGGATCTCTTTCCTGATCCCTACAAACAATGCTAATCAACTGTCTCATCAATTGAAATTGTGTTTTAACATTATCTTATGGCTAAATAGTAAAGGACAGGACTACTTTCTTTTCACAGAGTATCACAGAGAGCAAGCAGCTACAGCTAGGGGGCAGACTTCTTCATCTGTGGCAGGACATCCAGGTTGCTCCTCTGCAGTGAGTACAAGCTGAGCGATCACTTTAATGAAAACATGCATGAGTTTGCATATGAACTATAACCTTAATTTGTCAGGTAACATTACATAATGGTAGTTTAAGTTTGCTGCCCCACGTTTTGCCTTGTCTCACTGTCATGTCACCTCACTGTCATGTCTGAGGTGTTACACACACAACAACAGGGAGGAGACTCCAGGGACAGTCCTACAACACACTAGAGCAACTACTGTATATATACACGACCTGACATGGAAATGCCTAAGGATCCTGTGGAGAAGGATGTGTAGGAAAATGGGTCGACAGACAATCCATCAAACGACAACAATTATTCTCAAATTAGGCATGGCAGTGTGTGTGCCTGTTTGCATGCATGTGTGTGCTTCCTAGTGTGTTCACCAGCGTGTGCACTTAAGCCAAGCTACCTGCAGAGCATGGGGAATCTGGGTAATGGAAAAGTTATGTTTGAACGGCCACATAAATGAAGGAAGAGGGAGCCTGATACAGGGTCTGCAGAGCTGATGCAGTGCCCATATACACGGTAAAAAAAAAAGCTGTATTATCAATGCTTTCACTAACCAGCCACTGAACATTAACTATAGTCATAAAGCCAGGCCTATAGCATATTAAAAAATATGCTTACTCTTAAATTACTTTCAATATAAATATCGCTCACCAGGGAGCAAGGTGTATGGAGGGAATGAAACAATTTATTTTTAATACTCAAAGGGAAAGTAACAAAAGAAAACATAGAGATAAACAAATCCAAGTTAATTTCACTGCTGAACTTTGCAGCAGCACAGTGAATAACAGTACGGATATGTCTGCCTCAGATGAGGGTTGTAAATAATAATGTATGTATGAGGACTACTTACTTGCCACTTTGGCTTCAGTGAAAATTTGTTTTCACATATTTACTCTGGGACTGGGAATCGCGCGCGAGAGAGAGAGAGAGCGATAGAAAGAGAGAGATAAACTGAAAGGGTGATAGAGTTGGAGAACATATAGGCAAGAGTCCCAAACCAATGAGCAGCAAAGATTGTGATGAAGAGGAGCACCATGACAGAGTGAGAGCGACAGATTACTTGTGAAACACGGTGTGATCTGGAGGCCTGCGCTACTCAAGAGAATAAGCGATTAGGTCAGAGGAGTCTTTGTAAACTTGGCTACACTTGCACATATGTAAAAGGTGATTCATTTTCTCATTTTCCAGTTGAGGACAAAGAGTTGTAATGGCCCTCTTTGGCTGAACTTCGCAATGGAGCCCACTTTAGCCCCACATTATGCTCCACTTGATCCACAGCTGTTCTCAGTCTGCCTCACTCTTAAAGGTCACACAGGAAACTGCCAACAGGCAAAAGGTCATGTTATCTCTAATAGGGGAGTGCATGCGATTAGAAAAGCCACTGAGTAGAAGAAAATTTAAGTAAGAAGAAGCGAGACGAAGAGAGACGGAGATTAATACAGAAGTAAATCAGTAGAGTGAGCTTGCCAGTTACGGTCTGTCTAGCCAAATATAGAAAATACCATGCTTATATCATGATACTTCAAATGGGTCCATAAGTAGAAAAAGGCTTTGAGACAAAGAACGTTGAAATACTCAAATGATACTTTTCATATCTAAATACAAGGGTTATAACTTTGATTTTACAGATTTACACACTAATATGTTTTTAAAAAAAATGACCAGATAAGTATCAACTGATTTTCAACAAGATTTGCAAGGAGTTATATTAAACTCGGTTACAACGGTTATTTCAAACAGGGCTGCAAACTATGCACCTGTATCTGTAAGTAAAAAAATAAGTAAATAACTAAAAACAACAAATAATGTTCCAACATTGTAATCAGTACTTTTAAATCCCATGTTCACAGATATTTTGCAGATTTTTTTTTTTTTTTTGAAACCAAAACTAAAAATAATAAATCTATAATGCCATACAATGTCAACAGACAAAAATGTGGAGGATTAAAGCGAAGAGTCAAATTCAAACAACTCTGGCGGCCGTTGGACGTGCAGAGTCTACACAACAGGCAGGTTCTGGTGCCAGCAGGCAGCGATGGACAGATGGTGAGAGCTCTGCAGGAATTTAAAAACACCTCCTCTGAGTGTTGAGATAGACAATGACAGGAACTTGAGGTGAGGGTAAGAGAGGAGAGATGACAGGCCAGGTAGATTCACGTACAGTATGTGACGATGTCTTATGGTCAACATTAGACCTGGAGAAATGCCTTAAAATTCACTAACTGGCAAAAAAGTTCTCCTAATTAAATAACAAAACAGTTTATGTATTAGTTCCTTCCAAAATGATTTATTTAGCTATTCTCTTTCTTATCTGCCACTGCCATGGTTAGGATTTGGTTACATTTCGGCAACTAAAACTACTTGCTTCTGTAAGTGTTGCCTTCATGGTTAAAAGTTGACCATTGATAGGATATGAGACACAAACCAGAGTCTCAAGGTTCAAAGTAACATGCTTTACAGTAAACATCACATTTCCTCTGTGCTGGCTGGATTACATTCAGAGGACATGTTTTAAAAAAAATAAAAATAAATGAAGCGTTAGATTTATCGACGGCAGCTGAGTCTTGAGAAGGTGGTTGAGGTGGATGCTGGGTCTACCAAGCACACGACTGTCACACCAGAGACTGGAGATCAAATCCAACAGTTCTGCCTGTGGTTAGGTTTAGGCAACAAAAGCACTTTGGTCTAAATAAGGGAAAGATGGCGGTTTTGGTTAAATTCAACTAAACATGCTTTGTTTGAAGTCACTGTGAACTATTTCTGTATGAAACCAGATCACAATCTTTCCCTGTTGGTGTCTAAACATCACTAAAAAAAAGTTTAATAACGCCATGGTCACTGTAAGTGAAAACTGGACGATCGGATGCTCAGTATCAACATATTTGCACCTTGAAATAGCATATCCTCATTACATTAACCTAATCCAGTCACAATTATGTGTCCTACAAAATGAGTTTGCCGTTGCAAATTAGTTGTTTATAAACATTATTTGTAGGAGACAGGGTTGATTTTTTGTTGACGACAGTATCCTAATTGTACAGAATAGCACGTAACTTTAATGTATGAGCAAAAATCTCCCACTTAAAGACACTGTTTCTAAACTCTCCCTGACAGTAACAGCTTATCACGATCAAAGCTGTTTATAGAGTTGTCTTACATAACACTGTGTGATGCAGCACTTGGGCTAAGGGTCTACTCGGGATACTAAATAGAGCACTTTCTGTTTTGGTTTGAATCAGGCATCATAATTGTAAGCACCAAACAGCACAAGCATCTCTCCACTGTGCTCCTGAAACACACATGCTGTTAGAAAGACAATTCAGATAAGGCTGCAGACATAGCTGTTACAGAACAGTTCCCTAGTTGCATTATTAGCAGGATTGATGCACATGTAATACTAATTATATTCAGCCTAATATTGAGATTGAATGCCAAATTGTGTCAGGTTTTACGTTTGAAAACAGTTTAATTTGACATATTCAATTGAGTCACTGCATTCAGTGCTGCCAAGCACAGCTATCAGCCTCTGCTTTCCAGTATCCTATGACCAGTCATAAAAGGAATTAGTTCTTTTTTTCATGATAGAATTAACAAGAAACAATGATTCATTTCAGCTTAGCAGCTGGATAACTACTTGCAAAAAAGCATCATGAAAAGGGGCTGGTCCTTGATAAACAGGCTAAATAAGCATGTCTGTCCAAGTCTGTATGGATGGAGGTTGCTGATGCTGTATGAATCTCTAAATGTAACTGAGAGAGGGAAAGTTTGAGAAAGAGAAAACCGGTTTCAAAGCACAGGACTGTAGATGTTATTGGTAGAACTGAAACTTATCAAAAATGTGACTGGTTTGGTAGATTTTGTGGACGTACCTCATTTAGTTGAAAAGAGGCAATAAAAATAAAAGAGATCTTGGTTAAGAGATAATTAGGGAGCTTGCCCCCATTGTCACAGTCTGTAGCCTGAAACATAAAAATGAGATAAGAGCACAGAGAGGCAGAAGCCAAGGCAGTGTGAAAGCTGGCTTTTATCAAAACCAATCCATACTCCTAATCTTGCATACACACTGAGTCACCAAGATCAATGTTGGCTCAGTATGAGCCAGTTAACAAGTTAAGTGGTTATTAATGACAGTAAGTACGTGTTATTGTGACATGTGGCCAGTGTTATTGGCCTACAGGGATGGCAGGGACTAAAGGAGTTAAAGGATAGATTGTGATTTTAATATCGTACTCACATATGTTGATTGGCTACTGAATTTGCTGGATTGGTATTGGCACCAGCATTGACCTTATTTAGTGGATTGGGATTGGCCAGACTGTAATGACCAGATAGGAAACGCTTTCTTTGTGGTGTCATAGTGGCCTTGTGGTTAAGTCGCATACTATAACAGCAAGAACTCCAGTTGCTACTTGTTACATGTTGAACCCATTTCTCTCTCCCCATCTCTCCTGTCTATCACCTGTCACGGGCAGCTGGCAAATAAAGACAAAAATGCCTAAATACCTAGAAAATCTTTTAAAAAAGTCAATGTCATTTTAAAATTTCCACTTCACCTTGCATTGAGTCAGTCGGTAATGCCTTGCCTCATGCTGCTTTACTGTTCGTGATGACGTTGGATTGATTGGCAGAGTTGAGGTATGAGAGAAGAAGTTTGTTCCGTTGCTGTCATTTTTCTTTCTCTCTATAGTGGCAATGAAACAAAACCTTCTTAATGTTCCTCTCTCAAACTCCATAGTAAAGACATACATTCCAACATTCAGATGAAACTAACGTCAGGCTTAAGCTGTCTGGTTCTCTTGTTTTCCTACACTGTTCAGTTAAACACATCCTAGCAATCACATATATGTTTGTTGTTTTACATACAACACCATGAATGAACCCACGCTCGACTGCCGAGATCAAAATACCCACGTGATTTGGAACTTGGCTTAACTTAAAATGCATTTTTGGAATCATGGTTTTTGTCCCCCCTTTTCATTTTAGTCTCGCTATGGAGGGGCGACTTCAAGATCAGCAACAATGGGCAGAGTGATGACATAAACTGCGTGGTGAAAATTTAGTGCTGTGTGGCGAGTTCGCAACACACACACACAAGCATATGCACGTATTCCATTACTGTCAATGTTAAGCAGAAACCTTGAAATCTCCTCCAAATCAATATTAAGGAATTATCAAAAATTACAGTGAAAAAAACAAATTGGTGTAATGGGCTGTGAATGGATTGTTTTGGTTTAGCTTTGGTCACTTGCCTCGATAAAACAAATGCAAGCTGTGAGTAAAGTGGAAAACACAAAACGCTGAAACTGAAGAGAAAAGGTCTGCAATCTGTAATGACATGTGCTCAACTATATATATGCAACAGAGAGAGCGCACCCACTCACAAACAGAAAAACACACACAATCCCAGCTGCACGCTTATTACCAGTAACCCAAGGAGGGTTTTTTCTTTTGTTTCAAAGGGGGTAATTATTACCATTGAGGGTAGTTATTAAGGAAAGTAAAGCTGGTACTTAAAATGCCTATTCTTCCATTGTTTAATACTAATAACACATTTCAGGGGATGAAGAGAGTAGTTAAGGGAGGAAGGAAAGAAGAGGGGAGGAGAAAAGAGCAGAAAAGAGGGAAGAAATTGCAAGGAGAGGCTAAAATAGCTAAAAGGAAATGAGGGTTTCTTACATCCTTCCACTGGATAAATTACAGTTAAAAAAAGGTTGATCTGTTTTTTTGTTTCAAATTTACTGCAATTTCACTTTCATCCTAAGCAGTGTCCTGAGCAGTACTGAGAATAACAACCAATATCAAACAAAAACAACAGCTGATTGCAGCCGACTATACTCTCCCTCAAGCATCACCCCAGGGTTGCACGGCTGCTATTCTTGAGAATAGAGTCAGCAGCAGTCATTCATAGTCAATTCAATAATGTTTATGGTAATGACAAAATTGAAGATAATTATCCACCTAAAACTGTGTGTTTATTCATGAAATTATGCAGATAAGCACAAAACCACCTCTATACTGCTTCTGCTGTCACTGTGCTCTGCAGTATATGTTTCCACGCACTGTGCAACGTTTGGCGGCCCTGTGGAGTTACAGAGAGGGATAGAGCGAGACTGACAGAGAAACGGCGTGGTGGAGTGAAAGGGAAACAAGAAAGACAGAGATAGGGAAACTCCATTAACCCACTTGTAAATGAGTCGCAACTATTTACCCCACGCTGGGCTTCTTGAAATACTGACTGTGTTCAGGATGTAGATTGCAGATGGCAATTAAAGATGAACAGCGCACAGACACAGACTAGAGAGTTGTGCACTGACGTAAGCTTGCATACACGCTCCCTAAGGCAGCAGTTTGGTGCAGATCTACTGATCTCCATAGCAACATTCACTGCCGTGGGCGACGGTGACATCATGAAGATTGATTGTCATAAAAAAATCAACAGTACAGCAGAGAGAGGGCAACAGTAATATAGGTCTTAGCTAAAGTGCAACGGTGCTCCTCTCTGCTGGGTGAAGTCGTGGCCTCCAGATGGGGGGTCTTCTTTGGTTAATGAAGAACAGACATGTGTGAGGGGCCTCAGCTAGTCCCCAAATACTTGTCACCAGTGAGGATGAAGTCATGGCTTATGTAACACGGAGAAAGATAGAGAGCTACTGTAGATAGCTCTCTAGGGTTCAAATGATCCGCGTGGTCCCTCTCCTCTCCTTTGTTTATCTTCCCTCCTCCTCTGTTTCTCTCCTCTTTCTCCTTATCTTTTCCTGTCTGATCGCCTCCTCTCAACCCTCCTTTCTTGTCTCCCTGTCTTTCTGCTTGCTCCTTTACCCTTCACTCAGCACCAAAGCTTGGTGCAGCTCGGTGTCTAACTCCAGAGTCCAGATACAGCCACTCGCCTGTTGGAAACATCAGAGCCCTGAAGTTTGGAAGTTCTGTCTTGCCTTATTTTTTCCTTTCTCCACCCTGCCTAGTTTTTTTGGCACTTGTTTTTCTTCATTTTTCTGTTACGTAAGACAGACAGAAGTAGAGCAAGCTTCAAAGTGAATGGCAAAGCCATCTTTTCCCCTGCTCGCTTTGCTGTTCATGCATGTCATTCCAGTGCCAGCTCCCTCCCCCCCTTCCCTCTCTCTCTAGCCCTCTCTTTCTTTTCTCACTTCTCCATCCTTCCCTTCTTATTACTGTCCATCCATCTCAAACTGCCAAATGGCTCAATTACTCAATTTTCACTGCATGTAGCTCTATGTATGCAGTCTGTATGTCAAGTTGTTCTTTTAGATGATATCCCCTGACCTTGTTGTTGCCACCCTGACCAAACAGAGTCAGCTGTGACTGAGCAGGAAGAGGATGAAATGGCAGTTTCTGGAAGCAGAAAACCTCTGAAAAGGAGACAGATCTCATTATGTCTACTTCTTGCTCCTGTCTGCCCTTGTTGTATCAAATACAAAGTGATGCAGGGATGACTGGGGCGCTCCTTCTCTTTGATTACCTGTCAGTGAGTCTGAGCATCAGAGCAAGACAAGGTAAAAGCTACCATTACCTAAATCATTTCTCTTTAAAGACATCCCTTGGCTTAAAAGGTGGAGAAACTCTTATTTGTGACTGATTTAACACAACTGCTCAAGACCTCCTGAATAATGGTTATGTTAATACCAGCAAACACACAGAGACACGCATGCACAAACACATGACTGACATAGCTGAATACACACACTGACAGAAAGCATAAAGTTGAGCTCAGGACAGAGAGAGACAAAGCAGATCTGTTGTCCCTGTTGAGGGCAGATGTCATGGATGTGACACACCAAGCGGAAAGTGCTGACAAAAACTAACTGTGTCACCGCACGTCGCCACACATATTCTAAGTAGCACATGAACAGCTGCATGCATAATCTTCATGTATCTGACAGGAAATAACAAAATTAGTAGCTGGTGTTTTCCATCTCAAAAAGCATACAGACAAACAAACGCAAAACATCACCTTTCACATCAAGTCAAGTCTTGTAAGAGCCATACACGCTTACAAATTACATATTGAGATTCACACATTGGTTGGTTAGCTGTACCTGGAGAGGGAGTGGCCTACGGCTATAAAAGGGTTTCTGTCCTGGAAGTATTTTTTTCCTTTTTGTTGTTGTTGCTGAGCAGCCAGAACGCCTTCCAGATGACCTTGACTTTAGATTAGTTTGCTTTTGTGTTATTTTCCTTTACTTCTACCACCCAAACTGCAATCACTGATGCCTAACATTCCCATATTTCATTATGAGTTGTTATGTTTAGTGTAATAAATACCTTTTTCACCTTTCATTAGTGTGTGGACTCTCTCATTTGTTACAAGTCCTGTGCCAGGTTTGTAACAAATGGGGGCTTGTCTGGGATCAAAGGATCTCTGGTATAGTATTTGATAGCTGCTAGTGCTTAGTATACCACTAGGGGTTTATGTAAATCCTCAGGGATTGTCTACTGTGGTGAGTACGGAGATAGTGACTGTGTTATTGTTTTCTGTGTATCTTTGTAGCTGTAGCCTAAAGCAAGTATTAGCATTGGGGAGAGTCCCACACACTGTGAAAGGGTGGTTTAAGTGTTTTCAGTTTTGTGTGGATTGAGGTTCAGGTTTTGACCATACCAGTAGCTTGGTGGATACCTGCCTGAGAAACTGTTTTTTCTTTGTGTTTGCATCTGATCTGGTGTGATTTATATATAGTTAGTGGATGTCCTTTTCTGATAGGCATTAGAAACGACATCCATTTGACTCGATGTTTGCTACTTTAGTTTGTTGTTTTTGTTCATTAGTGTGGCCAGAGAATTCTGCTGAGGATACACCTCCATGACTGTCCAGGTGGGTCGCCAGCATGTCGGTTGAGTGGCCAAGTAATTTGGCTCATCTGTGTTTGCATGAGGACTAGGGTTGAGTCAGTCGGCTAGTTCTCGCGGTTCGGTAGAGAGCCAGGGGAGTGGATGTTCCACACTGTGGCTGTTACTTTGGGTTGGGGGTACACTTTTGTAGTCAGTGTCTTTAATTGGCAGGTTAGCCTAGTGTTTGCATTGTAGCCTTGGGTTTTCATGACAAGGAACATTTTTTTGGGTGTTGTGCTTTCTGGGTTACCGGTAAGTGTGGTTTGGCTACTGGTGCTTCGGTGATCATGTCTGAGTGAGAGTCTGCTACATGCCTCCGCTAAGGATCAGTTGCTACAAGTGGCAGAGCATTTTGAAATCGAAATCCCGAGTCAGGGACATAAAGACTGTATTTTGGGTGTATTCAAGGAAAGCTTGATTCAATTGGGGGTTTTATCCGCTGTGGTAAAGGGCACTGACACTCACATATGACTTCTCAGTAAGATCCCTGATCCCTCAAAAGTTAGTTTTGGAACCTTGTGGGGGCAGCTCTTCAAATTTTGATGTCAGCAAAGATACATTTTTCTTGTTTGAAAGGGTGGCTAAAACACAGATCCTGCTGCTACAAGGGAAGACTTTTTTGTGTTGTGGTTGTTGTTGGGAAGGCTACTGGGAAGGCTCAAGAAGCTTATCCTGTAACAGACAGTGAAAAGTATCTCAAGGTGTTTTAAAAGCATATGAACTAGTACCTGTGTCATAAATTCAGGGGTGTAAAGAAATATGATAAAAAGACTATGTAGAGTTTGGGCATGAGCTGTCCACTCTTTTTGGTTGATGGCAGCTGGCCTCTGACGACTTTATGTGAGTTATGTGCGGTAATCTTGTCGGAGCTTTAAAGAAACTCTTTCTGAGCATATGGCTTTCTATCTGAGTGAGTGAAAGGCAAAATCTTTGAGTGAAGCAGCTGTCATAGCAGACGAGTGTGCCTTGACTCATAAAGTATGCGGGGACTATGGCCACAGAGCTAGCGCTGTTGGTGGTCATCAGAAAGGATACGGGAGTGAGCTTCCTTCTTACAAGTCAGGCAACAGTGGTGGCAAGCTGGATTTAGGTCGGACTTCTAACTATTACCTTGGTAAGGGTCATTGGAAAGCTGAGTGTCCAATGCTGAAATCAAAGCATCAAAGCACAGGTCCCAACCAGGCAACCACCCTGTAAAACCTGTAGCCCTTTCTGCTTCGGCACGATTGTGTGAGAACGCTGAGGCTTTTGCTGCAGTTCAACAACACAAAGTGAGCCGCAGTGGCTGTTCACAGTTCCTTGTCTGCCAAAGGAAAATCTGTGCCCTCTCCTGGGGAATCACCTGTGCTCTCCTCCTCTAAGGGTGGAACAAAATATTGATAGAGGAATATAGTGTATTGCTTCCTCTTGCGATAGGTCATCAATACAATAGCGCTAAATATCATTGTTTTTACTAAAACACGCAGGTGCTTTAAACAGATTACCCTGTCAGTTTGACTTACTAGAGTCACTACTTCATGACTCCTCATGGTGTTGCCTATCAAATGAATGAGTGTAAAATTGCAGAAAAGATAAATCTCATAGACAGAAAATGGTGGAGAGCCGGGGAAAACAAGTGAGGGACGCACCATCATCTTTCAAATCAAGTGTGGTCCCAATTCATGGCAGAAGTGATACAGGGGGCTTCAGAGGAATGGAGCCTTGCTGAAAAAGACCCAGTAGTCTTTACTGACAACACATCGAATATAGCTGTGGCTGTTGAGCTGACTGGATATCAACACGTTTTGTGCATGTACTGAACCTCACGTCATGTGAAACAGACAGCTGTAGCGCGACTGCTTGCCAAAGTTCGGAGGATTTCCAGCTTCTGCCATAGACTTCCACATGTGCGTCCACATAGCTGCGGACGCACTGAAGAGAAACCAGAGAGTGCTGGACCTTCCACAACACAAGCTCATAACAGATGTTGTTTTACAATGGAACAGCGCTTATGAGATGCTCTCCTGGTTTCTCGAGCAGCAGCTCGCCATCTGTGCTGTCCTTTTATCTCCTGAGGTAAATTGTTTATTGCACATTGTTTCTGACAAAGAGTATAAAAATCTATATGTAGCCTATGTATTTGATTTGTTTGTATATCATACATTCAATTTCAATGAGGTTGTGAGTGATGTAGCCTAAAACGTAGTGAGTGCCATCCTCTGTTTTGCATTAAAGCTTAGGTAAGTTGACTTTTAATATTGACTTGGTTGTTAATTATATAAAATATAAATTTAATGTATTTTGTTCAAGTCATAATAAAAAAAAATCAACATATCTAAACTTTAATTCACGAACAGATCAGAAATTCATATTTTAGACTAGATCATTCAGAATATATACATTAAATCAATGTTTTTAATGAAAGTGCCATTCTTCTCTATTCTCTGACTAAAGGTGAGAAAGAGTGTCGCTGACTGAGACAGACATCTCAAATGTTGAACAGGTGTTGCGAGCCCTCAAGCCAGTGCAGGTGGCAACAAACATCATGTGCGAGGAGAAAAGCCCGACAATTTCAGTCATTGCTCCACCTCTCTGAACTTTTGAGTGACACAATCAGCACCATTGATGATTCTCCTTTTGTCAGAAAAATATAGAGCACCATCTTTAAAGCCTATCAAAGAGATACGACTCTGCAGAGGAGAGAAACTACCTGTACATCTCAGTACAGTGCTGCTGAATGGCATGACACCAGTGAGAATGGGAACAATCCTGCATTCAAAACAAAAAAGAAAAACCTCGCCCGGATGTTCATGAGTTTCACCTCTACCACTGACTGATGACCCCATGGTGGAAGTATCAGGCATAAGGGCAACCTCTGTTTGTGAAGCAAATGTGCCAGGCACAAATGTGTCCTGGGGACTAGTGTAGCTGCAGAAAGAATCTTTTTGACTGCTGGTGACATAATCACCACTCAAAAGAAATACATTTTGCAACTTTTTTTTCCAAAAAAGAACCTACCGAAAAATCTAGCGACTTTTTGCACAAACCTTCCATAGAAGAGCTGCCAGTATTGATCTGCATCTAACTTTGTCTCTGAGTGATCATTTTACTGATAAATATAGCCAAAATCACAAGACAGCCATTATCTTTTACTCATGTGTATGGTGAGTTTAGATGTGCGGAAGTGACTGCTTGTTAACACGTAGTCTTAATGGGCCTTGTTTTAGTCATTATTTCACATTGTTCCGTTGTCTGATAATAAAAACATAAATGAGGACAGCTTTATTGGGAATTCGGCTGTATTGAAATACTGTATATGTGAGCACAGAGAGCAGGAGAGACACAAAAAGATGAAGGGCTGAAACCAGCTGACACTAAGCAGAATGCAAATGACCTTCGACGCAGTCCAACCATATTCTAGGTTTTGACCTGGTCTTGTTCCGCTGTGTGGTTGAGGCAGCCTTTCGGGCCCTCATCTTTATGAGGGGTGGTGTGACGGTCTCTCTCTCGTTCTCTCCAGGAGTGCCAGTGTTAAGAGGTCTGTCAGTGTTCGTTGGCTGCACCTGGAGAGGGGGTGGCCAAAGGATATAAAAGGGCTGCTATCCTAGGAGAATTGTTTGTGTTGTTGTTGCTGAGCAGGAATATCACCTTCCACATGTCCTTCACTTTAGATTAGTTTGCTTTTGTGTTTTTTCCTCCACACAAGTTTTACACCACTGATGCCAAACATTCCCATAGTGCATTATGAGTTGTAATGTTTAGTATTTAGTTGCAAGCCCTGAGCCACACTATGATTCTGTCTTTAAGTGCTAGTATACAGGTGCAGATATTTACATTATTTAGAACAGGTGATAGTGCCAGAAGACAGTTTTTAATGTGTACAAGTGAAAAGGTTTAGGAAGAACGTGGTGCAAGTAAGATGTAGAAAAGTCTGAATTCTGGATCAAAACAAGCTTTTGACTATTTCAAAGTATTTGTTATATTGGTAACAGCATGTAAACAGGAATACAGCATCATATCTGAGATGTAACTTTTGCATCAGTACCTGTCAAGTTGTAATCTAACCCTTCAAATAAACCCTCATTAAATCTTTCCCCTGCCTCCTGGACTTATGAGTATGCTGGTTCACTTCACAAGGAAGTTGGATTAATTAAATGGGAAACGAGTCAAATATAAGGCAATGCTTTTCAGACTAAATTGGACAGAAATGTGAATGTTTGATAAAAAAAAAAAAGTTTGCACTGTCAATGTAAAAGTTTTGCTTTGCTTTGTACTGCTGTTCTTCGCTCTTCTGTCTGTGGGAGAAGAAAAGGCAAAAAAAAAAAAAAAAAAAACCTCAATGAATGGGTGAAATCACTGATTCCCTGGGCTGAATGGTGGTCAGACAGCCTCTTCTCACCATGTGCCTCTGCAGCTGATTCAGCTGTTGATAAGGTCTATTAAAACCAACCCTGCTAAACTACAGCTGCTCAGAGACAGCGCCTGACAGTCCGACGTCACTCGGTGCCACTGAGAAAAAATAACCAAGAATCTGGTACGAATCAAGACGGGGTTCATGCCTTTCTTGCATCTTCTTACCAGCCTCACTGGGTGTGGTGAGTAATGTCAAGGCAGCAGTAAACAAGCCTCTTTATGTGATGCACAGTGGGGTGTTGTGTCAGTCTTTATTGCCTGCTATGTGGTCCTGTTTCTGTCTCTCCCTTTGTGTATTTTCTCATTCCCTGCTCCCTTTCCTGTTCGGCATGTGTAGAGGCCGTCTTAGTTCATTTATCATGCTGCAGACTCCTGCTCTCAGCCCCGGACTCCATGATTAATGACGACCGTTCACACACTTAAACATTTAACTTTGTTTCGCTGACACACTAGTCACCACACTGGTCACCATTGGTTACTTAACGCTGGGTCACCGTGGGACTGCAACCAAACTGAATGCCGACATACACACAGACACACACAGACACAGACACACACACAAATAGTTCACCCTATCTGCCGTGTGACCTTTAAGGGCTGGTTTCTCTTTGATTTTTTCCTTCTGTTAGAATATAAATATGTCATTTATCACAAGAAATTAACTACACCGACACAGCCCAAAGAGCACAGCACAAAGATAAAAAATCCTTTGTGGCTCTTGCCCCTTAAAAGATATAGATACATGTACTTGTTCAGTTCTACTCTCAATAGATTTGTTAATGAGTAATGTGATCATCAAAGCACATGATCTTGTCTTTTTAATGGGTTATCTGTCTATCAACCCTGACACAAACTCAAATTCAAACATGTAAGTACACCACTGTGACCATGTTTTTACCGATACCTTCACGCATGTCTGAGCTGGAAAAAAAATGTGACAGGGACTGAGGCAAGAGTGAGTGAGAGGAACTGTCGTTCAAGTGAGGAGGGAGTGAAAGAGTATGTGTGTTACAGACTGAAAGAGCAAACGAAAGACAGAGAGAGAGAGAGAGAGCAAGGGTAATTTAGTGAAGTGACTCTGTGTTGACCTTTAGTAACTCTCCAGAGCAATGTCAATTTCAATTTCACCCTTCTCCATGGCAAGGTGACAAGACTGGTGTCACAGCTAGGTGTCCAAGATCAAGAAAGTGTTGTGAAAAGAGGAGAGGAGAGGAGAGGAGAGGAGAGGAGAGAAGAGGAGAGAAGAGAAGATGGCGGCTGTAAGGAGAGATGCGAGGTAAGGGAGAGGACGGAGGGAGAGAGCAAGAACATAGAGAGGCAGAGACAAAGAAAAAAAGTGAGGTTTTTCACCTGCATATCCATAGTTGAAATATCATAAGTCAAACTCCTCACTGCTTCACTATTTTAGCTTTTATGTAACAACATCAGAGTGTCAGTGTCCCATAAGCATAATAAGCCAATCAGTGTAGGTTACCACAGTTTATTCATGAGACTTAGTTGTACCATCAACTCTTGTCTTGTCACTGACTATAAACCATGCTGCTTCTAGTCTGCGGTGCGGCTTATACTCCAGCAGAGACGAGTTATATAAAATCAGATGGAGCATCATGTAATATCTTCTTAAACCGTGCACTGTCAGGGTCTCTGTTTCACCAACTGTCAGATTGTTTGTGGTGAAATCTGCGCATCAAAGTTCATTAAAGTTGATCCCTAGACGAAGCCCCCGCATGGATTCACTTTGCTTGAATGAGTGGATTCACTAATTGCAATGATTAAATTAAAATGAAATAAAACCCTGTCCAGTGGAGGGATGTCTGAAGGAAAGAGTGGGATGCCCACCCTGCCTGTCTATTTTTCTAAGCTTGTCAAAAACATATTGAGAAAACACTGGGAAAATCAGTGCCGTCAGCATCTTCCAGTGTCAGTCTATCACAGATGGCCACCACTGACCGTGTGCGGTGCGAGAACTTGTGCGTGTATGTGTGCAATGGCTGGGTTTGTGCCTCTATGCTGAAATGAAGTAGTTTGAAGAGTCATTTCCCTCTTGCCGCCCTTACCATGCTGATGGGCCCTGCTCTCTGAAATAATGGATTCTAATTCCTTTCCACTAGAGTGCACCCATCTGCTGGCTTTGGGGGACAGTAAAATCCTCTATCAGTTACAATTATCCCACGGTTACTGAGGAGTGCTCCGCAAGCATGTGTGTGACCTACCCATCCCAAGTGTTGTGGGGTTGTGCAAATAACTGTGTGTGTGTGTGTGTGTGTGTGTGTGTGTGTGTGTGTGTGTGTATGAAAAACAGGGAGAGCTAGCGAGACAGAGTGGAGTGCTGCGTAAGCATGAGTTGAATCTCTCCACCCTCTGGGACTGCGAATCCATGACAAATCATCCCGAGGGAATCAACACCAAGTCAGTGAGTCTGTGTGTTTTAAATCTGGAGCTATGTGTAATATGTCACAAAAAGTAAGTGTGTGTATTTTCCCTACACATAGACACAAATTCAATCCCCGCAATATGAATCATCCTCCTGTTCTGGAAGAAGTGGAAGTGGACTGCACCAACTCTCCACTGGGGGACAGCAGTAAATCTGGCAAAAGCAAAAGCGGATGGCTACTGACAAAATCCAAGGCACTCTACACAACCTTGATTTTGTCTCTTTTGGAAACCACATAGAAAATGTCAAGTTGTCCAGAAGTAATATTTGCAGGCCTGCTCTCTGCATGCACACATCCCTGGAGACTCCTGAGGCCCTGAAGCTTTGTGGATCTGTGATAAGAGCTACACACACATGCATGCACGCACGCACGCACACATGCACACACACATGCATACACACACACACTATTAGTTGGTGGTGGAGTTGGGGGAAAGCTGGAGAGGGGATACTCTGACAAGACAACCCTTCTCCTAAGACAAACAAACTCCCTCTGATGCTGCCGTCTCTTTACCCCCGTCAATTTTTTCCCTTCTTTTCTCTGACACCCCTTTTGCTTCTGTGACCACTCTGATGCCATCATTTTTTTTGTTGTTTTGTTTTTTTGCTTTCAAATTCACGGACATCTATGTTCTTCTCTCTGCATCATCCACATTGACGTTCCTTTACATCCCAACTGTGTGTTTTCAGTGAGTGATTTTATGTAACATATGTGTTTTATTTATGTCTGCGCGTGTGTCTGGTGCGTAAAGTTGTCTGTGATGGCAGCTGTCTGAGACATCCACTGGTCGCCGCAGCAGAGGAGATAAAGTAGGTCTGTGTTTCCCGGCACTGCTGCAGATTTATCTCTCTGCTTACGGCTCTGATTTTACTGCCCATCCCCTGGCCTCCACTGGATCCCATCTCTTTCTCTCTCTCCCCAACTGCTTCTCTCTGTACACGTTCTGGCTACTATAAATCTGCCACATTGCTCCATAAAGCTGCTTAGGGCATGACTCAACAAATATTAAGGAAGAGGAGAATAAATAAATAAAGCTAAATAAAAGAGAAACTCTCATCTGGAGGGAGAGACAACTTTTCGGCACACAAAATGGAGCCCGGCTGTAAAATATTTACCTCAGTGTCTCTGTGCTTTAGACTTTCTGCTGGGAGTCTGTGGAGGCTCACTACATGACATCACATGTCATTTTTCTTTCTCTACTTCTCTCCGTTGCCTGTGAGTCTATTTTTGCGATAGCAGTGCCAATCCCTTGTGCACTATAATATTAGAGGGCAGGCTCTACTGCTTCTACATATCTCGATCAGTTTACAAGTCACAGGGAGCACCGACTAGTCTGTGTGGCTCTGGATCAAGATTTGTTGAGTCTAAAAAAAATAACCCCAGTGTGGTCACCTAGTTTATCCTGGCGTGGGCTCAGAGACAAACTGCACAACAGACTGGGGACATGGGAGTTTCAAAGACACGTGCATTTATCAGGCAAAGGGATGTTATTGAACTGCTTTCACAATTCTCTCTCTACTCCCTGTAGTCAGCTGACCACGGAGATGATTGGTTGACCAATCATATTTCGCCATGATCTCAGCTGTTGTTGCTGTCAAACATTAAATCTGCTGTCTCTTCTGCTTTCAGCTTTCATTTCAGGCAGATTGCAGTGACCCTCCTCCTCCCCTTTTACCTCCAGTCTTCATGTCCAGCGTGAAAGCTGAGCTCATCCTTTTGATTCATGACATCACAACGGGGTCTAACCACCAAAGACTCTTAAATCTCACTCAAAACGTCTCTCCTGATTGAAATGTGCATACATGGAAAACGTATGTCTTGGGAGACTGACGCACACCAGAGTCTAAAAGTCAGGATCTTCTGCCTCTGCTGCCCCGATTTACACCTTTCTTTATTTTAAAACTTTCTTTTACCAGTTTCTCAATTTTATGGAAACGCAACACTAAATCACTGCACAGTACTAAATGCACCAACCCTTTAATACACGCAGACACACATGCACGCTTCACACTACATGAAAACACTCGCACTGCAAACATGAGACCGAACTGACAGAGAGGCTTTAAATAATTGCGAGACAGTTTCAAAAGACGAGCCAACCCTTTCTTCAAAATCTCAGTGGAATCGAGATAGAGACAAACGAGACAAATAGCTGAAGGGCCTGGCCGCATTGTGCAACCTGTTCATGCATGGGTGTGAGTGCGCTGACATGCGAGGCTGCGCTTGTCAGTTTATCAACGGCAGCAATTTTTCACCCTTGATCAGCCAACCATGGAGGCATTTTAAATGAACTATACCTGGGTCCCAATAGCATCGGATAGAAGACAAAAGGTAAATGCTCAGTGAGTCATTGCGCCGTCTTTGTCTCTGTCCCCACCCCCTCGCTTTCTGTCACATACTCGTCCAATCCTTCCCTGCTTTCCAGGCCTCTCAGTCTTGTCCCATTGGCTTCACCATGACAGACAAATTAGCCATTCACAGAGCGGCAAGCACCATGTGGACAGTGGACTGTGCCCAGAAATCAAGCAATATGCTGTCACAGACAGAAAAACCAAACAAAAAAACAAACACAACCACAACCACATGCATATAGTCACCCACGCACGTATGCACACATGATAGGCCTGACGTGACCCCACGTCAAAGAAGACAAACAACGGCAATAGAAAGCGGCTGCCTCTCCATGTGGCGAGCCAGCGTATGGAACTCTATGGCACCATATGGGCTCTCCATTGTTGACAAAACAGCCTTAGGGACATTAACACCCACAATTTGCATATATGGAAAACACTTTTACAATTGTTTTTTTGTTTTTTTTTCTGTTCCTCCAGCAAATAAAAGTGCCATCATCAATCTGCATTCATCGCCTGGAGGTGTGTTGGAGAGGATTTGAAAAGTCATCCATTTCCTGTCATTTGGAAATGACACAGATAGTACTGACTGCAGTTGCAGGAAATCCTGTGATGTTCTTACCTAGCTGCAGCTCCATATTGCTAATCTTGTTTTCTGAGGGAAACAGGATCTTTGGCGGCTTGTCGGTCAAAGGAGCTGAAAAGGAGAGAAGAGACAATTTAAATATGATACAAGACAAACTGACAATACAGGCAAACTGTCACTGAAGAATAATAGTGAGAATTTCAAATTGTGCTATTTTTGCTTCCCAGTACTTTCTTTATATCCCTGTGTGCTTTACATAGATTTGTAAGCATTTAAGGAGAGAGCATAGACAGGCGTTACCTCTTACTTGCTCTCTAGTGTCTATAGATCTTGGGTTCTATTCATTTGACCTACTTCCAATCATAAATACGTCACAGTGTTAGAACAAACCTTCATTTAAGCTGCATGAGTGTTTGGTACTTGAACAGCCATCATGGAGAGTGTGAGTGTGTGTGTGTGTGTGTGTGTGTGTGTGTGTGTGTGTGTTTGTGAGAGGGAGCAGCTGATACTCTAATGATGCTAATCATCCATACGGTGGATGTCAGACCTGCTGCTGAAGTCCCTCCTCTGGGGAATGCAGCAGTTTTATTGTTGTTGAAAGTCTTTGTGTGTTCTGCAAGAGAGGCTGTTCTCTTCAGGGTTAAAAAAACAGAAACAGGGTCTTGTATGTACATGACTGAAGACACACAAGGGGAGAGAAATGTTGAGGCTGTGTCAACATGGAAGATGAAATGTTTTGATCATGTGGAGCTTTATCTCTCCCTCAGAAAGACAAAAAAGGCTTTCAGACAGAGATGTTTTTTCTTTAATTTTGAATGTGTGTTTTTTTTTTTTTTTAAAGCAGCATCCGTCCTCACACTCACTTTGTCTCACAGCAGTGAGTTGTCCAGCAAAGCATGGCTTCATAGTTGGGGTATTGTGGGGGCGCAGGGGTGGAATAACCAAAACGTTCCCGCAACACTGACGTGAATGTGCCCTGGGGGTCCTGCAATCTCTGTGTTATTTTTCATTTGGTTGAGCTAATTAAACTTTCACTGCAGATGAGATCACTGGATCATAATTGAACCAAAATAATCATGTGACACGCAGTTGGAGGACAATAAAATAGGTGTAATTTCTAATATCCACAAAGTACACAGCTTGCACCAACTTTAAACAGCGTGATAATTTTGTGATTTATGTGGGTGTTATAGTGTAGTTCAGTACACACATTACGGTCTCTCACATTTTGGTACAGCATCATAAAGATAGTGTTTTTGATGGTACGGACTCAACTCAGCTTGACTCTACTCGCTTTTGGTACCAGGTACTTTGTTTTCACTGCAGATAGTACCCCCTAAATGCAATTGTTTCTGTAGCGATGACGCACCAAGCTATCATGATGTCATCTTCAATTTGACACACACTTGAACAATGGAGGATATCAAAGGGATAGCAAAAAAAAACAAAAAACAAAAAAACAGTGCCAGGTATCAGGTACTATACACAACTTTTGCCTGATGGACTGGAATAGATGAGTAGAGTCGAGTTGAGTCAAGCTGGTACCATGCAGTGGGAAAGGGCTAACAGTGTCCTCAACTACAGTTATGTGGGGATTATTTTTTTATTTATTCATTTAATAGGAACGATGCAATTTCACAGTTCCAATACTGAGCGTGAAACTGATGTAGAGTTTATTGCTTTGACGAATTTTCAACTCTTGACCCTAATTGTGCTTTACATATACAGCGTAATAGAACGAACTGTATCAAAGTATTGTCGGCATTATTAAATATGCATAAATAAAAGAGCTTGAGGCCATCTTATTTTACCTTTATGATATATTTACTCGCATACGTGTTTTCTTTCTTGCATGTTCGCACACCAAGCTTTGTTAAATGGCGGTGCTGCTCAAAAGTCTGGAGACCACTCTGCAAAGTTTTCTGGACCAGAGCATGTGTTACTTTTTAAATGATGTAAAGCTATGCTTTCTTCTGTTTGCGCATTGCTAGCGTGATGGAATATAACCGCTATTCTTGGAGCTGTGTGCAATGTGTATCCGCCCAGTGCCAGTTTCTGTGAGTGCATTCACTTTGAAACTTCGGACCAACCATGGTCATTACCGTGACAATCATTTGAGACTGTAAGTCAGTGACGTGAACATTATTGCAACTGAAATGTTAACTAGCATTTGATGAAGTTGATGAAGGAAACAAAATTAAAAAGGGATATTAATTGATTTGGCCACAGTCCATCAGAAAACCCATGAGGTCTTACAGCAGCTGTTTGACCAATGAACACTTGGATCAGTGCCACTCACATTGAAGTCACACTTTTTGTACCAAGCTGCTAGGCACTTGTTACAGGTACACTGTGTCTCTATGTCAAGCCACCACATGTAGTTTTAGTTCAATTATAAGAATGTATGAAGTTTTTGTTTCATCAAGGACAATTTTTTGACTTCTGGACCTCTCACTTCATGTTCATTAGATATTTGCACATTTAACAAAAAACCCTACTTCATGACAAGTATCAGCACAACTGGAACCAACGAGACCAGTCAGACTAGCCTATACCTGTAGACTTATATTTAAATAGCTGCATATTTGCAGTGCTATGTGTGCTCCCATTTATATAAAAAAAATCAGTCATGCACATGTTTTTTCTCTGCGGATTTTAACACTGTGTTTGATTCAAACCTACAACACAATTTTATGTTGCTGTGCCATTACATCATGAAGAAAAATTGGGGCATGCTAAGCTCATTATAACCCACATTTCACTGCTAGTGAGCATGACATGTTTGATATCATCGCAGACCTTACAATTTCTTCATCTGTATGAAAATGAGTGCAGAACTTCACCATTGTAATTATAGCACAGTCAGAGATAAAGGCCGGAGATAAAGACAGTTTACCGGAATGAAAGAGGTTAGATATATAGGGAGCATGTAGGCCTGCAGGTATGTCTCTGTATATAGTGAATGTATTTATTTATGGTAATAACTCTATGCATTACATTTTACAGTAGGTTAGATAACAAGGGTATGACCTTTGACCACATGCACAGCGGCATACTACACAGAGACAAAGATAAACAAGCACACACACTGAGTTCAATCATATGCTCAGGGGGAAGCAAACATTAATTCTGCACTTCCAGAAAAAAAAAACCCTTTATTGACTAAAAACAAAGGCTAATCCCAACAGCAGACCTTTCAGGCACATCTAATTATTTAGTGGTGAATTTGCAAAGGTGGCTTATTCAGGTCTATAGCCCGGTGCTTTTATTAAGACATTTCCTTAAAACTGTTCTCACAAGCCCTCTTCAAGCCTTCACTTTATTATAAAACCTCTCTAACGAGCTGTTTGAAAGGCCTGCTCTGGTTTGGTGTCTGTATCTGGGAGGAAGAAGCCATGCAATGTCGCTGTGCTTATTCATTCAGCACAAAGTGTGTGGTCTTGTCTCAAGTAAAGTGCGTGGTCTTGTAAAGCGCTTGGTTTAAGACTGAATGATAACATATTTAACTGCTCAAGCCGTCAGAAAGAGGTGATGTAGACCAAAGTGTAAATGTTTGATATGTGGGGGTCTGAAAGGTGTTTCCTTTGCTCGGATGTAGCACCTGCTGGTATGTAAATACTGACAGAGAAGCACAGTGACATCTATGAGAGGGGCGGTCATGGGCTTTTAGGCACAACTGTTTGCACTGTTAATAGGTAATCACACAGCACAAATTACACTGGATACTGATACAATTTTAATTACATATCAAACTGCTATACATAATTACACAATGGGTGATCCTATAGCTAATTATGCACAAGGCAAACAAATGAGGACAAGCTGTGGATGGGAGTCGAGAGGGGAAGCAGATGTGGTAAGGAGAACACAGATAGGATGCAGGCATCAGTAGACTGAAAAGCAGAGCTGGCAAAATGAAGAGAATAAAACAGGAGAGAGGATGGAAAGGAAGATTTATAAAGCTTAAGTGAACCAGTCAAGAAACATGCTTCCCCTCATTTCTGCATGCAATGCTTGCTTCTGAAAATCTCATTATCTTAATTACCAGTCCTTTATGGGAAATACATCAATTATCACGGTTCGGTTTGGCGGGTTGGGGTTGTTGGGGGGGGGGCGGCATTTAAAATGTAGAGGATAGGAAGCAACTCCTAACAAAAGGAGAGAGTCTCTGCTTGCCATTACCAGTGGAATTAAGTAACCATAGACAAAAGCAGGTAATTAAACATGGAAATATTTGTAGTGCGCTGTTAACTTGGAAATGAATGTTTTATGTCTATTTATGTTGTATATCTTATTTCTAAAAGAACTGATTATACGCTATATATTCAAGGTTAGAATGAGGTTTTTAATTCCACACGTTTGGCTGTCTGCTATTTGTTAAACAGAAAAAAGACACTATTGTACTGTATTCATGTGGTGGTTGTAAATTCTAAATGGTCTGTACCACTTCCAGGTTGGGCACTGACTGATATTCATTTCCTGCATGGCAAATGGCAAAGTGACTGCACTCATACATCATTTTCTAACGTTGCGGACAAAGCGCTTTACAATCCGCCTCTCATTCATCCATTCACACTCATGCAAGGCGCTGTCTTAACCATCGGGAGCAACTTGGTGTTGCTGTAGGACACTTTTAGAGGAGGAGGAGCTTGGCATCAAACCACCAACCCTGCAATGAATGGACGACCCCCTCTGTCTCTGAGGACATAGGCCCCACCCACTAAATCATGAGCACAAATAAAATTTTGCAGAAACTGCAACTTTTCTAGGAGTCCCAAATGAAGTTCGCTCAAATGTTTGAGCTCTGGCAAGTGTCTCTTCATTGGCACTGTGCAGGTACAACATGGTTATCTTCGGGGGACCAGAATGGCTGGGCTGGCATGCTTGTGCAAGCATACTAAACATACTAAACACTGATGTCTGAGTATCCCTCAGAGCAGAAGAATTGTGTGTTCTCTGCATCAGAAGAAGGCTGAATTCATTTCAAGAGGTGACATTAAGTATCTCTGTAAACTCTGCATTCATTAAACCTTGGGATGGATGCTACATGTATAAAGTCACAAAACTTGTAACACATAGAGTGGAAAATGACTGAGCTTCTGCTTCTGCCTAATTGTGTGAAAAACGTAGCATAGAGTGTGTCATGTGTAAAGTAATTGCAAAGCCTAAGATTCTTTGACACATGACAGTTGGTATGAAATAACTACACTGCTTCAATGTGTGTAGGTTTTAAGTGCTACTGAGGAGAGACTAAGTCAAGCTTTGTGTGTACAGAATGTGTGTGTGAGAGTGTGTGTGTGTGTGTGTGTGTGTGTGTGTGTGTGTGTGTGTGCATGCAGGCCTACATGTTGATACATTAACACAGAGTGGGACTCTGTGGATATAAGCTTTGTGATCAGTCATCCAAAATCCCATTTCTGCTTGGTGGCGGAAAAGCTCACTGGACTTTCCAGATGGATTATTCTGGGTGACTGACTGTAGGGAAACAGCAAATTAATGAATTAAAGATGGAGCTGAGATACTTGGATCACTGGGCTTTCTTTCTGTTAGTTGTCTCATTTGTGGGGGTCGGTGTGGAGGATTTGAAAGGAAAAAATATGCTGTCGGCTAATTGGTGACAAAGGTGAAAACAGGAACAAATCAAACATATAAATTACTGCCACATGCAGTATATGGAGATGTAGGTACTTACTTACCATACAGGCATACAAATGGATTTGGGACTTGGTAGTCGCAGTTTTGGACATTCACACACAAATACATTCATGCATGGACTGACACAAGCAAACACATGCATGTGAAGTTGTGAACAAAGGTCTGCATTGTCCTTTGGTCTCAGGAAATTGGCTCCCAAAGGTTTTCAGTATTTTAGCAACACGGGCCGTCAAGCTGGAGAAGAAAGGCAAAAACAGAAGGAAGGAGACTTCAGCAAACACAAAGTCCTTGTGAGTCTCCCATGACTGCTAAGCTTGACTAGAGAAGTCTCAGCTCTCCTCTACGGCTGGTAAACTCCTATATTGTACTGCAGGAGATCACCATATATTAACAGTGACCTTCCTCTGTACTGTTGTCACCTTTGAGCCAGTTTCATTACATTTTTGATGGTGCAATAACCATCCTGTATGATTCCCTTATAAAGTCACCTCTGAGTATACAGAATTCAATTCCAGAACTGACCATTTCCCACATGAGAGAAGCTGAGCAGGGAGCAGGATGGTGTCATCCGGAGTAAGGTAATAAAAGCAATTATATTCATTCTAAACCACATCACGCTTCCCCACTGTGCACCACTGTTGGGCTCTCTAAGAGTTCTGCCTCTGGCAAAGCTGAAATACATCAAAGCAACAGGAGTGTGTGTTCTATCCCGCAAATATGGTTAGACAGGTTCCTGCATCATGGTCACACGTGCCGTTAAATGGCTGTCATCACCAAAAGTGAGAACAATTGGCCTCTTTTTGCCAAGTGGTCAGTCAGGCTTTTCTGACGAAGCAGCTCTCTACGAGACCTTCTGATAATGGAACATGGCAGCGATAACGCTGTTCAAAGCAGGGTTCCCGCTGTGAGGCCTCAATAATCCATATCTTTGTGAAATAATATGAAAGAGCACATTAAAAGCCAGGGCTTCATTTGAAGATGTTAGCTAACCAATGGGAACTGCATTTAACAATTCATTACCTAATAGCACTACATGGAGGCCAATTAGGGATGAATTTGACTAAAAGAGGAGAAAACTGTTCGAGAAAGTGAAAGATGAAGTGTGAGAGTGATGCAGAAATCGAGACAGCGAAAGAGACATAGAGTGAAGGGAGCAGACTGAGAAAATGTGTTATTGATTGCTGGAGGTTTACCATGATCCTGCCCTCTCAGCAGGTGTGTGTGTGTAAGTATGTGAGTGTACATGTGTATACTCATGCTTGTGTGTCTGTGTGTGTGTGTGTTCGACCACAGATCTTTACCCCTCATTAACGCTTGATGAAATAATCTCAATGGTGTCCTGACTTCAGGCTTCCCCTTCCTCACAAACCTAAACAGGCATTTTACCATCACTCCACATGAATTAGTGAATTAGCCAAAGCATCTTCTTGAGTCAGGCTTCAAGTGGCTGCAAAAATTAATGCTCAGAAAGTATATGCCTCTGCACAATATAATAATGTATTATACACTACTTAAAAAGCTACCTAATTAAACTCGTCTTAATTTTTTTTTTCCAGACTCTCAACAAGGATTATGCTTTCTGCAGGTTGATAGAATAAGTTGCACTGTGTTCAGAGCAAGTGGTTCAATTAAGCAGCCAGGGAATGTGAAGAGTGTTTGAAATGAATGAGGAGCATTTTATGGACCTGTTGTTTACGGAACAGAGAGCGAGGGAGTGTCAGAGTCGTCCTCAAGATTTAATGGTCTCTGCTGCGCATCAGAGTCAAGAAGAAAAATGAAAACGTTTGTATACATACGTGCATGTCCACAAACACAAAAAACAATAATTCATTTTAGAATTCATGGACTGTATGTAGAGAAAAACAGAGGGAATTTGATGACTGATAATAGGTGTCGTTGTCGAAATGAACTGACTTCGTCTCTCGGTTTAATGAAATGAAATGAAAGTAATCACACCGATAAAGCAGGTAAAGTACCGGCAAACCTGACAGTCTCCATCTCTTCCGCTTCTCTCTTACATGTACACACACAAACACCTCAGCCACACACCAAACAACTTGTCCAATCATCTCTTCTTCCAGTCCATAGGGATCTGTGACGCATATGGCATGCTGCACTGCCATGTTACAGTATCAGATATGTTCTGTTCCAGCTTTACAGTTTGCAGACACTCTGTGCCAAACAACTTGCATTTGTAGCAAAGCCTGAGATCCGTAAGGCAGAATTCAAACCACATTTTTCTTAATATTTCATAAAATAAAGTAAAATATAGTAAGACAACAGAGATGACAGAAAACCCAACAAAACCGCCGCATTGAACACAGATTAGATTGTGCTTGTGTGTAAACTCTGCGAGCGAGAAAGCAAATCTGCATGTTCAAAACCCCATGCAAGTGTGTGCTCGAGCGTGTGCACTCATGCATGTTTATGTGCTGGGAGAGAAGGCTGGCGTCTACAGAGAGAGAGGAACAAGGTGTGGGAGAGAGAGAGCACACACTGCTTGATTATGATCTTCACAGGGTTATGTGCCTGTGAGGAAACACAAAAAAACAGAGGATGAGGATGTGATACGATTCAAAGTTCAAATGAGTATGAATAAATGGGAGGGCAAACCACAACAAGCATGTGTATGTATTTGTTTTGTGTCATTTGGCTGGATATGAGGTGGAAAGAAAAAAAAAAAAGATGAAATTCAGGCAGAGGCAAGGACAGAAGAAGAGAAAAAATAAAGACAACTTGCTGGGGAGAAAACCGTGTCCTCAACCTGAACTTCATCGACGATATCGACACATCAACAATCGGTGTGGGTGTGGCTTAGCACAGTCTGCGTTGTGCCCTCTCTGAGCACAACAGCTCACTCCTTTCATCTGTCTCTGACTCTTAACCTCTCTCACTGGAGCATGGAGTGATATTTTTTTTTTATTTTATCTCACTTAGAAGTGCGGCCCTTTCTCCCCTCAGTTATCTTTTCTTCCTTTTGTCACTGTCCCAAAAATTGGCCCCACCACAGATTTTTTTTTACCTTTCACTAAATCTTTCGGTTCTTTTCTTCAACGTCTTTTCCTCTGCACTCAGCTTACGCCCCTGCCTCTCCTGGACAGCTTGTATGTGTGTGTCTCTGCGGTGTATCTTGGATAATATCGCTGTGAACTTTAATGTTCCCCAATGGGTGGAGTGTACACTACACTGTTCTTCCATTAGGGCTCGGCTCACAAACAGCGTGTACACATTCAATAATGCAGGCCGGTGCTTAACGTCTGCCAGTGTGCAAATTCAGCACACAGCCTGACTACCTGGTGTTGCACAAATGCACGCACGCACACGCACGCACATGCACACACACACACACACACAGAAGCATTTGCACGTGTTTCTGTTGTGTACGTAGGCTGCTGATCCTTGCAAGCATTCTCACAATCTAACAAGCGTGCACAACACACTCTCACACAGGACACAGACTTTCCTGTCAGCCTCAGATAACAGAACCCAGCGGTGGGCTAGCGATAACGAAGTAATTCCTGCTAAATAAAAGAGTAAAATGTACAATAAATACACCTGTGTGGAGCTTATGCAGATAGGCAGAGAAGGGGACTCGACAAGGGAGACATGTGACACACGACCGGAAAATACAGACAACAGACGAGACAGATATTGACCATCAAAACATCCAGCAGCAAGTCCAACAGTAGGCAATGACAGGAGGATTAGCTCTCTAATCAGTGCCGATCTCTGCGGGCAATTCAGAGGGAAGCCCTGGTGGCCTGGTGTCCATTCTGTTGCTCTGTGAGAGCAGGAGGACAAGGCTAACCCAGTCAACTGCAGGGGAGAGCCAGAGCAGGTGGACACGCACCTGAGGGACAGGATTAACACAGTCCTGGCACATTACAATCAGCATGCACAGCGTATAATCCCACTGGAAAGGGGTGTTTGTCTGTGTGTGTGTGTGCATTTTTTTTCATGCTCTATACCAGCCTCAGGTCTATCCAGGTGTGTAAACACACTGGCAGTGCCAGTAAGACACCTGAGGTGACACATATAGGGCTACATGAAGTAACTGAGGAACAGATAGGCAGCCTGCAGGGTCACCTCACTGCCATCTGCTCCTTCAGCTCCTTTTGACCCATCTCCACAGCAACCTCGGCAGATCCCAGAATCCACTGCTCCTCCTCATCTGTGTATAATAACTGTGTGATAAATGTGCACACTTAAACAAGACAAAAAACCCTTGCCGATACAGTAATTTCACTGTGCTCTGCGTGATTTATCTATACAATTATTTAGTGCATTTTGCCAAAGATAAAATATGTAAATGAATGAAAACATGGGGAGCCACAAAGTTTCCTACACTTGAAGTGGGGATGTCGTGATCACATGTATTAGTTCTGAACACCAGAACACCTGCACTTTATCATAAAAAACAGAATTATACTGGTCACTGTGTATACTAACCTGTTTTTGTTGTTTGTATTTATTGTGACAATGTTTCGATTCTTGAAAACCTTTTTTAAATTTTTTTTTTATCTCAATGACACATTTTTTCTGGTTAAATAAAGGTAAATTAAAAATGAAAATGAATCAAACTTCAGCTTCTTCATCAACATTAACCAGGCTTACGATCTACATTTAATTAGATTAGCAATTTGTTATGTTTCCTGACTGAATAGATTTGAATAAATAAAATATAAGCTGCATCACAGCATTTCTTTAATGCTTTCCAATAACATTTAATGCAGTACCCTATATTATTTTCTCTGCAGTCTGTATTGATCTGTTGTCTCGGGGAGGTTTGGGCAGGATTTAAACAAAGCTGCTCTTCTGGAGGAATTCCTCATTTTTGACTTACCATTTCAAATATAACCAAAAGCAGTTTTAAAGATGAAAAACTTCAACGAGTGAACAAAGACATTGCGTCATTACTCATCATGGGAGACCTGTTGTCAGCCGAAACAATTCCCTCAGCACACCAAATGATTTTTATATATCTCCCTCAGAGCGACTTAACGTTAATTGGCACCATGTTGGGTTTTTTCTATAGGGCAGAAAATGGATTTTGTTCCGGCAAAACAGGTGGTGATGTTCGACAAGCTGATGAGGACAGCGCGGACCACAGGCACCTTTCACTATGGGGAGGGTTAGCTGAAGAGCAGCACAGAGAGGAGGCGAGACAACTCGCCGGCTCTCGCTTTCTGTTTAATCTGTCAATCAGCACAAAGCTTAGAGGAGTACACCTCCATCTGACAAACACACAGAAATACTTGAGATGCAGTACATCAGTGGTGCAATATTGAATAATAAGCCAAAATAGTCACACAGAACATTTTGTGATGGAATAGCTGGGCCTCTGTTTCTTACGTAACACATTTGTCTTGTTTCTGTTGTCCATTCCACTGCAGAGAAAACTCCTACATACTGAGAAGATGCTGGTTAAAGACTATATTAAAGACTGTATTCTCAAGGAGAAAGACAGTGTCAGTCATTTCAGTAAGTGCCCCAAAAACAACATATGTTTATGTTCAAGTTACAAAGGCTGATAGAGAGGATGGATGGGTCAAAGAAACGTAAAACTTTAATACAGAAAGCAGCAGTTTATTTCCTATTTCCAGTCACTGATAGTCACTGTTGGGTTTTTAAAGCATGACCACAGTCATTCTTTGACCTTGACTATGTTTTTATTACTGTCACCATGACAGCAAAGCTCCTGTAACCTTAACCCTCTTAACCAAACTACGATGTTTCCCTAAAACTCACCTGCTTTATTTTTCAACAGTTTTGGAAGCCAAAGACAAGATCAGAAAACACCTCTGTGTGTTGTTGTAGAGGACATGAAGAAACAATGTATGTTGTTGTTTAATTCGGACGACTCATAGGACTTAATCAGTTTATCCAATAAAACAAAACTAACTAGACAAAGCAGAAGAGATGACATTCTCTTAGCCAGACAAAAACACGTACTGTGTGTGGACCCACTTATGCTACACACACTCCCTGTCCATGTTACAGCCACTATAGAGTGTCTCTAGTCTGTGCCATATTCTTATTAGAGATTCAGTAGCCTCATTTATGATCATAAGAGTAAGAAGTGCACATACATGAGCATCAATACATTCATACATTTTCACACACGGACAAAAACCTAAAATAGACACTGGCATGCATACAGTAAACAAACGCACTGTTACAGGAGTCACTGGAAAGCAGCAATCATCAGCATGACACGACTGATGGTCTAAACTGTCTCTAAGCTGCATTTTACCAGCTGACTCAAATGAAGCCAGACACATAACACAGTGCCAGGGTGAGATCTGCAAATCATGTGTTTGTTTGCTTCCCCTTATTCCAAAAGCCTAACGATGCTCCCCTCTCCCAGCCTCCTAAGACAGATGGAGATCATTAGCTCCTTTCACTCCCCTCTCTTCCTTTCTCTCTCTCTCTCTCTCTTTCTCTCCATCCCTCCCTTCCTCCTTACTCTGTTCGATCTGTCATGTCTAAACCATAGGCGCTCCTTGTCTTTCCTTTTCACTCATCTCCTCTGTTTGGCCCTAACTCACTGTCTCTGTCCATCTTCCTCTACACAGATTTATATCTAAAGGTTTCAAACTCCAGCAGAATCTTACAACTTTAACAAGTACTTCATCATTCTTGTCAGAAGTAGTTACAGGAGTCATGACACACACTTCCCAAGACAGGAGGAATTGATGAGAAGCCATTAGACTCTGCTGATCCTAGAGTGAACGGCAAGGCCTCCATCACTGTATTCCTCTCCTCCTTGACATAGAAGCATGGGCAGCCGCGGTTCTTTAGACACGTGTCAGATGCACCATTTCTTAACAGACGTGCACTGAATTTCTTATTTCTTTAATTTTTAAATTTAAATTCAATTTTAATGAGGAACTTCACAGCCAAAGCATCTGCCAAAAGGTTCAGACAGCCATTCCCCAGTATATCGCAAATATGCCAGAGGCGTGAAGAATCTATTATTTGTTAACGAATCTCAGTCACTGATGGTGTTATTAGAAGACACGTGGCTAAATAAATAGCACCGAGTGTGGAGCGATGTGGTTTACTGTTGGCACGGTAACAGTTTTTACTGCGTGACTGCAGCAGTGTTGAAAAGTGTTAACGGAGCCTCTGCCTCGCCTTACTGCACTGGTGACCATCTGGACTGAATCCATCACTTTGTTCTGCACTTCCTTCACGGCCCCGGCTCCTAATTTCTCATTATGACACCGTGGTTACAGGACCAGCCATAGGAGGGGGCCATTTAGCCAGAAGCCGATGAGCTGACTGTCAATGTCATTATCTTTTGTCTTTGTGATAACTAAAACGTTTTTAAAATGTTATTTTCCTGATGAAACTGAAGTGACTGAAAAAGGTATTGATTGGAATGTATCCTTACACCATCACCAGACAGATTATTTCCTGTGTGAAGTAAAAAAAACACCATACAATCGCCAACCATACAAAACCTTTTGATCAAACATTGGTCAAGCTAATTTTAACATGCCCGACAGGTTGCGTGGGAGCTGATGATAACCTTTGTAGTGCTGACCTGAGGTTATTGCTGCTTGCAGTGGCAGGGAATGAACATCTGCCACATGCAGCCACTTGCTGTTTTGGTAAATTGAGGCACATGAGTGTTGTTCTTGGACTTTAATTAATTGTAATAATCTTCTACACTCTATACTCTCACCTATAACTATAGCTCTCTTATCTGAGGATGGATTAGGTCACCTGTTTTGCACTCTCTTGTTTATGAGATTTGTGTGAACTCATTCTAAAAAAATATTTGGCTACACACAGAGAGCTGCTATTTTAGCATGAAGAGTAACTGGATGCAACCACTGCAGATGAAAAGTTGATTCAGTTATATATTGCAATAACAGCATTTCAAGGTCAGACGTTAGTTTTTGGCTACAACAGTGATGCGTTAGCATTAATGAGATTTGCAGAAGGTATCTGTCGGTCTTCAGCAAGTGAACATGTGCTACAACGCCTGGCTTCCATGACGTATTTGTCTTGGGATAATGAAGCAGATTTTGGTGGATTGTCATTAAATACTTGGATCACAATTTGTGGAAGTCAGTCCCACGACCCTCCCCCCACCTTTCTTCTCTGCTCTACATTTAGCCACTGTATACAGTATGTAACAGGTTTATGCAAATGTATAAACCTCCACATGTATGCACAGGTGCATACAAGAAATACAAGGGTATACGTGCTGAAGATCAGACCAGCAGCCACCCTCTTATCAAGATTTTACATTGAACCCTAAGCTAATAAAAGTGGTGGAGCTGATTGAGTGCTTTGACCTCCCTGAGGGTGGTCGAGGTTAAACGGGTGCAGGGCTGGGCTCTCTTTCAGTGCTTTTAAAAGCCTGACATGTTCCCTGCAGGATGTCTGACCCTCTCTGACCACAAATCAACCGGCAATTACAAGCCTACAGAAACCAACTCACACACACAGAGTACACACAGGCGCACAAACACACACAAACACACACACACACACACACACACACACACACACACACACACACACACACACAAACACACAAAGTACTCCCTGACCAGTGCTGTGGTGTGAATCTGAAACAAAAAGGCAGGGAAACATATTTGTGAAAGAGGCAAAGTGTAATATCAGAAAAAAAACATGAGATAAATGAGAGTCAAAAGCATGAGATGTGAGCAAAGGAGAGGCCAATCGAGTATAAAGAGCTGATGGTTTGGCCACGTAGTGTGTTTCACCTCGTTATCTTAATTGTGATGGTAACATCTCTTTTGCGCCCATCAGTGTAATTCTAAAAGCCAAAAAAATATAGTTACCGTAGGTGTCATCCCTCTAATGTTTCAGTCAGTCTATCTAACTGTGCCTGGGATATTGTAAGTGAAGAACCAAATGGACTAAAAATGATTTATACTGCTCCACCCAAATACATTCATTGGCAACAAAAAGCACTGGAGACTTAAAGTCTGAGTGGCGGTCATGTTGGGCTGCTTTATTCTATGGCAGCGTTTTCACTGGTGTCTCATAAATAAGGCACGTCCCAGAGGGCCGGAAAGCCCTCCTAAGTCACTGCTTTGTTTCAAGACAAAGCCCCTTTTTATTTCACATGGAATAACTTGTCACAACAAAGCTGAACCCAAGGTGCCATCCTGTCAATTTCCATGGTAACAGGGATAGTGGCATTGGCAAATGTAGAAAGGAGTAGAGTGGGCAGTTCTTTAGGACAGAGGCTATTCACTTGAGTCTCAGATGGAACAAAATAACTATTTTATTTTTTCATGTTTCATTTCAGATGCAAAGTGTTGTTTTTTATTTGAGTAGAACATCACTTCACACCAGTATGGACAACAACATTGAGTACAGCGATCAATAACTCTTTCAATGTACATATGGGCATGTGACTATTGTTCTTTGATAGACAGATAGATGGTTCAGCCACTAATCAAAAAGTTGGTGGTTCGATTCCCGGCTCCTTCAGTCCACATGTCGTTGCCCCTGATGTATCATTGGTGTGTGATTGTGTGTGTGATAGAAAAGCGCAGTGTCAACAGAAGATGTGCTGTATGAATGTGTGTGTGTGAACAGGTGAATGTGGCTTGTAGTGTTTTGAGGAGTCGATGGGACTAGAAAAGCGCTGCAGCCCATTTACTTACCTAACCTTACCTTTACTAACCCAAACCAGTCCCTTCAAGTCCCAAGAATCTCTCCTAGAGACCCTGTCAATTTACCTTTTCAATCAGATTGTTACTGTAAGTGAAGGGGCTCTGAACACACTGTGTTTGAACAGTTTTGTTATTTCCATATTTGCCTGTTTGTCTGTCAATTTCTCACTGATGGGCAGGACTTTCCTGGAAACATGCGATGTCACGTACCACCAATCAGATTTTAGCAGGAGAGGAGAGGAGTAAATAGTGAGCATACACAGGAAGATATAAACTGGTATGACATTCCTGACACCCACATCATTCTGCCATTTGAATCTAAATGCGATAACAGTAGTAATAGCCATCTTAACATCCTTCTGTGCATTTATAATTCACACAAAACCCCATGTGAAGTAAGTGTAACAGGCACCAATTTCTCCAGCTCAGATAAAAGGGAATAAAACAGTAAACATTAGACAGCCACTCCATACAGTTATGTCTAAGAGAAGAAGCACCATCATCACTATCACATTCTCTAAGAGCTAAGAGACACAGAAGGATGTAACAATATATATGCGTTATTTGCATTTTGGTTACAACAACCTGTTAGCTTCAAAGCATAGCAGCAGAGGGAAACACAGAGGCTTTGACAGTAATGACTAATCATGGACCAGCGATACAAAGCAGGCCTCTTCACAGGGAGCCTTTGATGCAGGTGAATCACATCCTAAACATACTTATTAGCTGGAGTGGGGGAGGAGAGTGAGGGAGGAAGGGCGAAAAGAAGGGGGAGAGAAATTTGTTCCGCACGTTAGCTGGCATGCTTGGGTGCACGAGAACAGAAGGTTGGCATAATGAATTCTGGCGTGCAAGTGGCTGTTAATGAAATAAAGAACCCCACCCACAGCAGAGGTGCGAATGTGTGTGTGCTGGAGTGTGTAAGCATGTGTGCAAAAGAGAGACGGAGGGGACAAGTCTGAGGAAGTTAGACAAGTGAGGAGAGGAAGAGATTGGTGAGTTTACAACAGTGAGGAAAAGATGGGAGAGAGAGGCTGCGAGGGTAAAGGAGAAGAAAAGTTTGCATGAGCAGGTGTTGTGTATTTGTGTGTGATCCTGTGTGGCTTTTTAAAGAAAAAACATTGTTCTCTTTAGCTTTGGATGTATTGGTTGCTTATCTCTGTAATATTTAGTTTGAGGGAGTATGGGGACAAAGAGAGACATGTACTGCACAGCATGAGATATTGGACTGCCATTGAAAGTTATTTTGCTCACGAGTGTGGTAGCTTCCAGAAAGAAAACATGCCAGGTGAAGTTGTATTTCTTTATGTTTTAACCCACATCACATCCAGAATCTTGCATATGGCCCCCTGTTGCAGATAGATCTGCAACAGACCACTTTCAAACTGAACATTATCAAAACACAGTCTTTTTTTTTTATCATCTGTTTACTCTCAAGATATGTATCATAGGCCACCAAGCTTTGTAGTGGCTCAGATTATAAATCAACGCTTTTTGCTAAAACGACAGAAAGCAGATCTTACTGGAACACATCAACCCTTTCTATCCCAGACAGAAGGAAGGATGAGAAGCAGACGCTAGGTTTGATATGTCAAAAATAAAGGTATAACAGCTGGAAAAAAATATAATTTTAAAAAAAGAAAAAGAAGATATTGTCGATATAGAATATTGTGGACAGAGGCATGAGCTTTAAGTTTGTATGGAAGTGAAATACAATATGTTCTCAGTAGGCCAGGTGGTGGATGAGGCTCTGATGTGATTTCTAAAGCCTCTGAAGACGGTCTGTCCCCACCCTCTCAACACGGGTTGCCTAATTGAGTGTTAATTTGGTGCTAATTATGTAACATGTTATCCCAGTGAGACGCCCCAGATGCCACGAGATGAAGGCGTGTGGAAGAGTGTGCAGAATCGCAAAGCAAAGCATTTAGGGAGACACTATGTGTCTGTGTCTCACGGTCTGCATCTGCTTCCTGAATTCACTGAGTCACAGTGCAGAAAAAAAAAAAACCATCCCAAATTAAGAAGCATTCAGTCAAGTCAAGATAAACACTGAGGATTGTGCGTTTTTCAGAAATAAGGCCATCTTCACATGACCCACAGCTGATAGTCAGTTAAATGACAGACAGTTAAACAAATACTCATCTCTGAAAGGAAGACTTATTGAAGCAAGCATTCAACAAACATTTCCTGGTGAAAGTTCAGCCCCTACATTAAAAATTCAGCACATTTCTTTTACTGTAAAAGTATTAAAGGCTGAAGCCTGGCTGTCTTTAGATGTGTATAAGAGACAGCCAGAGTGGGGTATTAGGGTTTAGAGATGTGTGTGTAGTGGCAGCTTATTACATGTGTGTCCATACATTTCGCTATGTGTGTGTTTGAGACACTTCAAATCAAAAGATATGGCTGTCATCTTCTATATTTTTGTTAATGTCAACAAAATCCATGAAAACACCAAATGTAGCAATACATTACTGTGTCTC
>NW_019523482.1:302227-314727 GCF_002814215.2 Seriola lalandi dorsalis | reverse complement strand
TAAGAGCTGTATCCTTTGAGCGAACTCTTGAAGTCTGGGGCCAGACCATTACAACCTTTACAGATCAGGAGCAGAGCCTCAAAGTCTCTTCTGTAATGGCGAATGGGGTTGTTTAAAAACCGGGTTGATATGATCCTAGTCACGATACAAAAGAGCTGGAACTATTGAATTAATTTACCAGAACTACCAGTAAATAGGATGTAGCAGTGATCTAGGCTGTGTTTTTGAATCTGACTGGAATAGAAAGCATCAAATTTCTTTGGATTCACACTCAGCCAATAAACTCTCTAAACTTTTGCACCCAACACTAGAATTTCCATTTTTTTCTGTTTACTTGCAAGAAGTTTTGAGATATACAGACAATGTCTTTCCAGCAGTTGAACAGCGAGTCAAAAGTGCTCATGTTATCAGCAGATAGTGAAATGTAGAGTTGTGTATCAAACGCATATTTATGACAAGTAATGTCAAGTGCTCTTCAGCATATTTCACTGCTACAATAAATATCTCATCTCAACTGTGATGCAGCTTTTTAATGAGAGAGGAGCATTCCACTGGTCTCTAAATTATAGGCGTAAAGTATGTCTCTTCCAGATGTGCATTACCAGCCACACAGAGAGAGACTATTGGCCTACACTTCAAAAGGCAAGACAGAATTATAATTTTAATTTCACTCCAGCCCTATATGCCTAGATAATGATTATAACCAGAGACTGAGAGTGTGTGTGTGTGTGTGTGCGTTGGTGTATGGGTGGAGTGGGGGTAGGTCAGGCAAGATTAATTGTGGGGGATGTAAATTTCATTCGTCACATGCAGATTGGTGTCAATTTTAATTGAATTAAAACAATGTGAACCCTGGCCTGCTCACAGTCTACGAGGACAGCTGGTGAATAGAGATGAAGTGAGTTGGAGAACACTTGAGAGGCGGGAGGAGGGGAAGGGAGGGGGGGTGGAGAGGTTAGGGGGCGAGGGAGAGAGACACGGAAAGAGAGAGAGATTAGTTAATGATGAGAGTGATAGTTGACCTTAAAGTAATGAGTCATTCTGCTCCACCCGGCGATGGTAATGCTCGTTTCATGAGTAACTCAGCCGCTCATTAAATTTATCGCCTTTAAAAATGTGTGGCTCCATGTGTCCTATAGATATCCTCACGCTGGACTTTCTACACAACGAACAGCAGCTTGTGTGCACTGGCACCTTTCGGGTGTGATTGATGTACATGTGTGTGCACACAGGTGCATACTTGTGTGTAGGTGGAGTCAGGAAAAATCAACTGCTAGACTAACACTTATCTCAGGTGTGATTTTATCATCATCTCCCCAAGGACATGTAGCTGAGACCTGAGTGTTTAGCGTGCACACGACAGGCCGGCACTTTGCAGGCGGCACAGGTGCAGTGCACTCACGCCAGGCTTAAGCATATAGACTCAGAGATGGAGAAGGTTTCGGTCGAGAGCAAACCCATCTCATTTTCTCACCCTGCACCTCTTATCTCGCCCCACTCATTCCGCTTCTCCCTGCTCTCTTGGATAATATCAGCGCTAATCGTCGCCTCTCCATCCATCTAGCCATCTTTAGACCGACAGACAGGAGACCAGACGGAGGAGGTGTGGAAGCCAAAGTGTCTCCGCTGACTGCTTCTGCCTCCATCTTCGCCTGCAGTTTCACGTCCGCTGTGGTGAGATTACACCCGGCTGGCCAGGTAAAAGTCAAGCTATCGCCATAATAAATAAATAAGATAAAATAAATAAATCACAGTCCTGCTCACACATGTGCACACAGGCAGTAACATTTTATAAGGTTGTGAAGTGTTCATGCTTCTGAAGGTGACCCTATAGCCGAGGAACTGCAAGGAACCTTTTACTGCAATGAGACGATGTCCTGGATCACCTCCCCACACCTCAGCTCCTCATTACACGTGCAAACAACACTCTTTCTCTAACACACACACACACACACACACACACACACACACACACACACACACACGCACACGCACACGCACACAGTATGCATGTTGTCTCAAATGTGAGCTCTAGCCCTGGAGAAGCAAGGGCAATCAGGTTACTGCGAACCTTGATGGATGAATCTTAAGTGTTGGGCGCCTGCTGAAGAATACATTCCGGTACAGTGAGCAGGGACTAAAGCAAGCGCCACATGTAAAATAGACCAAACACAGTCACATATTTTATTTTCACACATACACAGTACATATTCATCCACAGTACATAAAGTGAGCTTCCCCCAGCATCACCCCACCCACTACCAGAGGTAATGTAAGGCAGATGATTCCTCTCCTCCCCTCGATTTCCTCTTGCCCTCTGCATCTCCAATTCACTGTGCCAAATGGTACATTTACATTGGCCATAACCTCAATCACCATGCTTGCAGGCTATGCTGAATGTGCAGACAGACATTTCTACAATGAGGGGATGCAGACAGAGGTATAATGGGAGCAATAGATAGAAACCCACGCCCGAGGCATCCATCAAACCAAACGACTCCATTACAGTAAGTCCGACAGAGGCAAACGGTAATGTGCACTGTGATAAACACTAGGATAATAGTCTGTTTATAGTCCTGGACACACTGTTTCTGCCGAGAAACACTGGCAAAGAATACAGATAAGATACAGGAGCAGCAACTGCTCTATCTTTTTCATTCTTTCTATCTCTTTTCCTCTCTCTCCTTTGCTGTTATCAGTCACTTTCACTCCCTTGTTCTCTTTATCCTTTTCAGCTCTCTCTGTATAATATTTTCCTTCCTACAGAACGCAGAGTGAGCTGCATACATCAGCTGAACAGAGCTTTTATCTGGTGTTACAGTATAGTAGCATTACCATCACAGTGTTGAAATGAGGCCTGGGAGAACCATAAAAATACAATAGAAATGATTCAGATGTTCAGACATATCACACCAAACACTTGTAGGTATGCATATATAACTTTAGGAAGACAAACACACAAGCACACACACAGAGCGGCCTGCACTGTACATGCATGTATCAGTTAGTCCTGGTTGGGTTGTGGTTTCAGCCGACGCGTTGCTTCTCGTGTCTCTGATAGTAGAAAGGGGGTAAACACAAGAGTAGACTAATCTGACCACGCTCTGTATTCCACAGAGGAACTGGGAAATAGCAAACCTGCTGCTGCTATGAATCAATTATAAGAGTACACAAAAAGGCACTCTCTTTACAGATGGGAGGTTGAGGTGAAGGTCTATGGAGGGGAAAGAGAAAACAAAATCTTTCCATCTGTTGATAATGGTGTTTTTATCCTCAGTACACACCACATCGCTGAACAGGCTCTACCTCCTCGCGTCCACATGCTCAGAATGAGATAAGAACATTTAAATGCACCTTGACATAAACGGGAAAGAGCATTAAAAAAAAGAGGCAAAAGGGGGTCGTTGTTTCTTTTACATTTCTATTAACCTGAGGAGCATCAGCGCTTGATTAAGGCGCTCCTGGATCAGCCTGATCTGGGCGAGTCTGTGTTTATGCCCATAGTTAACCTCTATTACAAGACTGACCTCAGTCCAGATAGTGGCTGCTTCTGCTTCAGATGGAGGCTGTTACATGGTGCAGCAGGGTCAGAACAGAAGACATACACAGACAGACACACACACACACACACACACACACACACACACACACACACACTGCCACACCCACACACACATTTGTGACAATCCTGGGTCAAAGCAAAGGCCAGTTTTTATTGCACTATATTTAAGATCAGTTAAACTTAATGACCTCCTTCATCCTCTTTGCCTATCAAATAAACTCCAACATTAGCCCTCAGATCTCAGACGGAGTTTGGCCTTTTATGCTTGCCGTCCAGGCAATGTCGGTTTTAACAGGATGTGATAAAGTGTGGGTAATCTCACGCCCACTTGAGGGCATGATGGTGTAGGTTTATTAAAGGAAATGAGCCTATGGTGAGGATGAGCTAATCTAATTCTAGCAGGATACTACAGCACTAAAAAGGAGGTACCCCACTGCTATGGTAATAAGGCAAAATGCAGTGGTAATAGAGCAAGCCGTATTTTTATAGCAGAAGCAGCACAACTGATGACACAGAAGTGGTGACTGAGACAGGTGCATATTGAAAACTGCTGCCAGCAGTTTTCTAATAAATATGGGACACTGGGTCAGTCACATTCAGTCAGTTTACAAGGGGGCATTGAGCATTGTCTTCATTTTGGAAATATGCTTCATGTAAATTATTTCATGTACTTCGAGAGGAGAAACAACTGTGGGATCCCCACATCAACCTGCTGCATTAAGGCTACACAGCATTGCTCCCTGTGTATCAAATAAAATTACTTCCTCCAGTTTGATGACTTATAGACATTTCATTATGCAAAACATGCATCAAAGTATCTACAGACAGTGTGTGGGTGTCTCTCTGTGGCTCGATACTATATGTGTGTACGCAAGCATGACTGAAAGGCATACAAGAAACTATGGGTGGCTTAGGAAGAATGATAAGAACACAGAACAATGGAAAATATGTTCAGAGTGAGAGATAATCAAACGTAAAATTACTTATTGCTTTTCTTCTTGCTCGCGGACTCACTCTTGTTCACAGGGTTGATTTTACCAAAGCATTCAGTTATATATTTTCTAGTGTTATCGCTCCTATTGTTCAGCCAGGCACTTTGTGGATTCATACCTCACATTGCAGGTAACATGGAGGGCTTTCATACAGACTTGACCAGTGTTTCTTTCTCTTTCTTTCTGCCTCTTTCTATATATTTCTCTCCCTTTTCCACTCTCTCCGTCCGTCTGTATCATTAATGTTCACTGTGTATATTTATAACCCAATAAAGTTTTTATGACCATCGTCATTAAAGAACATCGAGGTCATGCTGACAGGCAAACAGACACACAAGGATACAGCCAAAGTACATACAGCATATAGTCAACATGTTATTCACTTGCCAAACATACAAACTGTGTAACACACAATCTAGAACTATGTTTTCACATTACAAATAAGTTTAGCTAGCTACACTGAGCTATTCTGGGTAGCTCAAAAGGTAGAAGGGATTTACTTTGTCTTGCTCAAAGAATGAAAACACAGACACAACATCCCGCTAAAGTAGTCCACAACAAGGCATGTGGAGCACTTTGAGTAACTGGGATATTGTCTCTGGAAAAACACGCTGCTCCAGAGTTCTCTATATTTTTCAGTGCTGGGAGCACCACAGATTCTATTGATGTCTATTGTATTTGGTAGGTCTGATAAGTCTTAACAGTATATTTCTCAAAACCTGAGCAAAAAAAAAAGAAAGAAATGAACAAGAAACTGCATGGACAGAGATAGAGAGGAAATTATTCTTCCCCTGAAATGGGTGAAGTGACTCTTCAAACTGTAGCACAGAACCTCAAAATAGAAAAGGACCTAACTGCCTAACCCAATGGTACACTGGTGCTCACGTTATATGGTGATATTCTTCTCATGCATGTCGTGAGGAATTCTTCATTTAGGCTCCTTACAGGAAAATGCTGAGCACAGTAATATTCTACTCTGATGGTAACAGTGATGAAATTAAATCTAGTGCATCTACCTCCTACCTGTCTCACACTTACTGAGCCCCACTGAGGATGAACTGCTGATCCATCAATCACAAGATCAACCAGTCTCAGAGCCACACCTCACAGGATCACATTTTAGCCTCATCCAATAGTAAGCCTTGCTCAGGGTGAGGCATGTACGTATCTCTCTGTTTAATCTTTGTTAGATAGCAAACAGCCTTTGTACCACACACTGCTATCACCCTCATATCACACGAGAGCAATGACCAGCCACACAAATAAATACCGCACGAGATACTAATCAAATGCTAACACTGGGGGGGCACTTTTTTGAGCTCACCACCTCTAATCCTTTAATCCTAAAGATAAATATGTTCATGACATACACCTTCCTCTCAAACAGATGCGATGAGTTTTGCAATTATTTTCATATTGGTGGTTGCCATATGATTATCCCAAACTGGAGGTCAAGCAATGCTCATTTAATTTCCTAAAGCATCACTGCACCAAATACGTCCACACTTTTAGGCTTTAATTTTAATGATGTGACCCCAGTGGGCATAGTGTAATAGGTGGCATCAGAAAAATGTACACTAAAATACAATGAGTTGCACCATCGAAATTGTCTTGAGAGAAAAAAAAGGACAGAAAATAACTGGAATTGACCTTTTCATCAACCCTAATCAGAGCAGTTGACCTGGCACAACAGTCACTCTCATAAAGAACACATGAGGGCATTTATTTATGTGCTCACCTTGCAGGTGTACAAGGCAAAGACAGAGAGAGAGAGATGGATAGAAACAGAGGGAGCAGACTAAGTGTACTGTAAATCTCCTGACCTTGGTCCTGGCTCTTTAGCTCTCTGTGTGAAGGGGTTTAGCCCATAGCCTTAAATATTTCAACACTGCTTGGTTGGCGGGAAAGTGCTGAGTTAGAAGAAGGGAGAGAAGCCAGGCCACAGCATTCTACCTCCCCCAGCAATTAACAGAGCAGCAGGACACCGCTGCAGTGCTCAGTGGTGTGTGTGTATGTGTGTGTGTGTGTGTGTGTGTGTGTGTGTATTAGTTACTATCCATTTCTTTTCTGCAAGTACCTTTGACAGTTTCAACTGCTACAGTAAAAATTGTAGACACCTCTAGAAACTTCGGCATATACAAAATCACACTTTCTTGTGTTTTTTTTCCTCCAAAAAAACTTACCAGTTACTGTCAGCTCAGTTGTCCTCCTCACAACAAAACCACCAAACTGGATTTCGCAGGTATAATTCCCAATGTCATCTTCCTTTACCTCCTGGATAGACAGAATGTCTCTCTTCTGGATGATGCTGGCACGCCACTGCTTTGGACGACACTCCTGTGCATTAGAGAAGGACGGGTAGGTCAAATTCAAAACATCAACCCAAAATTCATAATGGATTACATCCACAACATTTCAAATGGTTTGAGCTGGACACAAAAAAAGCTTTGAAATGTCATGTCAAATGTTAAGAAAGTGGATGGAGTGCTAGCGATGCATAGCTTGGCACGCTGACATAAAAATTCCATAAGGTAAAATGATACGGCTTAGCCATTATCCTACTTATCTGATCAAGATTTATTGCACTGAACTGAATATTCTCTATTCAATACTCCGGTATATCCAGAGAGGACAGAGAATGTTATTTACAGTAGTCTCTGCTGGCAAAATAAGTGTGTTTATGCTGCGTCTGTGTGTGTGTGTGTGTGAGTATAAGTATGTGCAGGCACAATGAGTGACTCCACGACATGATCCCCTCTCCAGCCCCCTCGGTGCTACGGTAGGGACAACGATGGCTCGGCGGATTCTATTCCACCATTGCTCCCGGCAACCTTCAAATTCAATCACGGTGGCTCCACAGTCATCCAAATAACTCTGGGTTCCAGGACTCCCAGTCATTACCCAAGCCGTAATTGAATTCTGGAAAAACCTAGAGGTCGAGCCCGGCCAGCTAATCTACTGCTGATCTGCCTGTGAATAGTCTGGCCTGAGCCCTTCTCCTGATGCACTGTGTTGTCCGCAGGCCGTGCCTGACCTGGGAAAGGCAAGAACCCAGGTGAGGGAGGAGAGGGCGCATGCTGAATAAAGATCAGGGACGAGGTGTATTTGGAGGACATCCACTCATTCCTCAGGGCAAAGAGTGATATTGTACAATTTTCTCCTCATACAAGATTTGTGTTGATTATAAAAGCCACCTCTGCTCACTACTTATTCTCTTGACTATAACTATGACTCCGACGGTGGCACACAGCAAACATAGCAAATATAGCTTATGTAATTCATTGTCATCATTTGCATCCATACATAATCTGCCTAAGTGATCTGGAACCAAGTTTCCAACAAGGCTTTTAAACATAATCAGCCAAGAAATTAGATGAAAACAAACCAATGAACCATTAAAGAATATTTCTCGGTTGTATAATCACAAAGACAGATGCCCCCCTTATTACTTTTGCCTGACACATAGCAAATACAGGTATTCAAGACATACAAAAAACACTGAACAGTGAATCTTCACGCAAATGTACAAATAATACACAAACCAAGAAGAGATACAATCACACATGAACTGCTCGGTCAGAAAGCCCACCTTGTACCAGGTGATGCCCAGCTCTTTGCCAGGTTCAACATAGTCATCTATGTCAGGGCAGAGAATGTCTTTACTCTTGCTGAGCTCAGCCTTCTCAGTTCTTCTCATGTTGGAGTTGTAGCACAGATTTGTGTCATTTTCCGCCACAGTCAGAGACATAGACACCTTCATGCAGTATGTTGAGTTCCTGTGGGCAGAGAACGAGAACAGTTTACTTGTCTGATCGTGGGAGTTCACTGAGAAAGCACCATTAAACAGTACAAATGTTACATAATAGAAAGCAAAACAGATAAAAGACTTTCTTAATCATGTTCATTCACACAAACAAAAAACACTGATACTCTTACTACATATCGTCAAACAAGTGTAATTTTATGTTCACTCCCTTTGATACCCTTTCAGTTATTTGTATCCTATTCCATCCGTCCTCTGTCTCCCTCCTCCTCTCATGTTTGTGGGGTTAGCAATAATGACGTGTTCAGCAGCTTTACCGAGTCAATGACTCACGCTCACGACCATTATTGGATTTATGGGGGGAGTCAGCCGGGCCTGGGAATGCTAATCAGAGAAGAGACAAACGCTGAGAGGGCCTCACGACATGAAGGATGAGAAAGCTGCTTGGTCATCACAAGGAGTCCCCATTGCACATCCTCCCTCGTCTCCCGGCAACCGTGAGCACACTTCACCTCTGATGCACACAAGCTGGCAGAGGTGAAGGATGCCTCTCTCTCTCTCTGTTATCAATGTTGTCGTAATCATCATCCTTAACCACCATCAGCCACCATCATTTCAGCCCCTGTCACCATTGACACAATGCCATCCCATTGCATTCGCCTCCCCAAAAGTGACTGTGACAATGTGTTCCCTTCCAAACTTACGCAACATGGCCAAAAGTATAAGGATCCCCACACAAAGTATGTTGCCACCTTTGCTGCTTTGACAGCCTCAACTCTTTTGGGGAAAGTTTTTCCACTGAATTTTGGTGCTGACATTTGCTCTCATTCAGCCTCAAAAGCTTTACTGACAATGGCCCCTGATGTCCTGGCTTGCAGCAAGTGTCCCAGTTTATTCAACACTTCCACCTCACTCGCACTGAGGTCAGGGCTCTGTCATGTCAAACTTAGAAAACCATTTCCTTATGGACCTCACTTAGTACATTGGGGACTTTGTCATGTTGAAACAGAACAATTATTTCCGAATTATTGTTACAAAAGTGGAAGCATACTGTGAATAGGTGTAGCATTAAAAGAGGCTAGGTGGCAGGTGGTAGTGACTGCTGCTTGACAGGAGCTTCGGCCATTGTTGTGTTTACGAGACAAGAAGTTTTAATATGCCCACTGAGCAGCACTATGTCTTCAGGGCAGATGGGCTACAGTGAATTGCTATCGAACTACTTTATAATGTAAGTCTGTCTGCGTTTTTAACCTCTGTCTCCTGGCCCAGCCTGACTGCGATCTGACTAGGTCAGCCAGTTGGTTGGTCACAATGGGAAGCTGTGCGTAAAGCCATATGGGCTTTCATTTCATTTCATTACATTACATTTACGGCTTGCCAGATGCTCCCATTCACTGTAAATGACAGGGTTTCATACGATCTACTCAGGTTATGGAAGCAATAAGGGAGTCACCCTCTCTCGTATAAACACCTCTGACCCCCTGGGGCCATAAAACACAGGTGCAGACACACACACATGCTAAAGAGACAAATGCTGCTGTGTGCAGCTGTGGAAGACTGTAAAGATAGCAATGAGGGGAGCAGAAACAGAATAGCAACTGGGAATGAGATAAAGAAGATGCTATATAGGTCTACTACATAGAAGATGACTAAAAGGGCATCTAGAAAATGCTGTAGGAAGCAAAAGTACGATGCAAGATATTGCAACAGAGTTATGCCCTCTTGGTGCTGAAATCTAACATTATCGACTCAATGCCTCCTATCTAGAGGGAACAGAGTGGGAAGATGCGATGCTGTAGGCTTACAAAGTACACTTGGACAATATATTTAGTTAAAGAAAAAATACAACCATGCAAACACACAGTCACTGATACACATGTGGACACATAACATGCACATGTTGGCAAATTTCCCCACCTACAAAATCAACCCACAGAACACCAACCCGCTTGTTAACATAACAGGGGGATGATCAGAAATGACCTCTCACAGTAGTGCACCTGAGCCACTGAAGTCTCCAGGGAGCTGATAGGAGACATCTCTAATGTTTAAATATTCACAGCCGGCACCCTGTGGCATTGTGGGAAGGTGTCAGCGGTGCAGCTTGATTGATGGACAGCCGGGGGTCAATGCACAGTCCTGCAGTGTCTTTCACGTCTGTCACATTCTATTTGAGTGTAGCTGGTTATTAGTTGCAGATATTAGTCTGCGGCTCACGTTAGCTGTAATTCTCCAAATATTATCCTACCGTTGGATAATGTAATCATGGGAAGGAAATACACACGGTGTCAGCCACTCCAGAACACAGACTCATTACTAGAATTAATATAAAATAATTTATCCGGTCAAACATAGAGAGACTGTGGCGGTGTGTGTGTGTGTGTGTGTGTGTGTGTGTGTGTGTGTGTGTTTGTGAAAGAGCAAAGAAGACTTCAGACCTTGTGTGAGAAGACAAAGGAAAGGACAGGTGGAGGAAAGAGAGGCAGAGAAAGAGCAAAGAAAAAGAGAGAGAAAGCCAGAGGAAGCACGCGGAGATTGATGTGTAAATGAAGTCACCTTCACATGAAAACTAGCGATTAGACTTAAATTTCCAGACCGAGAAGGACAAAGATAACTATTCACACGCATGCACACAAAGAACGTACGCATACGCAGCACAGAAAGACACACACTTCAGTGAATCGGTGTGCCTCCATATCTCTTTCTGAGAAAAACATCTGGAGGGCGGCAGTAGAAAGCTGAACTTAACACAGAGGGATTTACCTACATTTATAGACATTATGCAACATGACCAGAGCTACTGGAAACTATCCTGCCATACATAAAGTGCAGTCAGAAGGCATTAGGGCATTGACACATTTTTAGTGCGTTGGCTTTTTGTACTTCAGCGATCACTGGATTTGAAATGAAACAATCCCTAGGACTTTAGAGTGCAGACTATCAGCTTTAATATGAGGGCGTTTACATCAAGATTAGCTTTAACTGTGATACAATGAAATCATTGAAGTAAAAACTGCAGTCATTATCGCTTCTAAATGGATCGTTGCCATCACTACCCCCAAATTTCTGGTATGCATTCTTCACGTTACTCATGCTGAAAACAAAAGCATCCTAATCTGATCAATTACAGTCAATGTGCTCAAAATATCTATGTATGTAGCCTTGGCATGTAGATTCATTTCTGAGGCAGTGTATTAGGTCCTGCATCATCCTTGGCAATTTGACCAGGGCTGGGGGGCCCATAAGCTCACCCACATGTTTATTATTGTAACCATGATGACAAATGCCTGGTACACCTGCTGCCGTAGGGGTGCCATTTCAGCCCTTACGGGTTACATCAGAGCGTCTGGAAAAGTACCATAGTGCCAGTGGCACTTTATGTTTTAAATTGCATGTAATAATGATGAGATTTTTACAACCGAATAACTCATTATGCTTTTGAATTGTTATACCCACTGAGCTGCAGTTTATTAGGCACGTATTAAGTGTATCAAATACCAAACCATTACACCAGCCCTGCAATAAAGCACTAACATTACAAATTTTATATATCCAATCATGTTACAGAGGTGTTGATTCAACTCTCTGGTCATATGGTTGTGTAATGTTTGTCCATCACCAGTAATGTCATTGGGGGTGGTTTTAACATTAGGTGTAATTCAGATGTCTACGGTATGGATAAATGAAGGTCTGCTGCATGTACTGTATGAAGTCCGACTGGGGCGAAGAGAAGATGAAGGCATATTTTTCCTGTCTTTGCCTGCGGGGAGTTTCAGGGGAGAGCGGTTAGGTCATATGTGCTAAAATGTGTGACTCAAAAGCTTACTCCCTAACAAAAAGAGAATTGATTTCAGCACAGAGGCAAATCTCTCGCAGTGTTCTGATTAGGGTATCTGAGCGGTTTGAAATCCCCCAAGCTCAACACGAGCGGGCTGAGAAACACAGACCTGGGGGCACTTCTTACAACTGTAGGGCTCTACAGAATTAAAGCACGCCCTGAATTTCAAACACAACACTTGAATAGGAACATGGCCTTGTTAGAAGAAATGGTCAATAATCAAAGTCAAGCTTAATTTACAGTAAGACAGCATTACAAAGTATTTGTGCCAGATTAGTTCTACAAAGTGTGTGTTCATGAAATACAGGCTGGGATATCACTGCACACAAGCACACTCCCCCCCCC